>NW_025334646.1:0-69480 GCF_014858855.1 Bufo gargarizans | reverse complement strand
AATTCCCCTGTAGGGTCTCTGGCCAGTCTGGTGCCACACTGTTCTCACAGCATTCATTACTGCTGAGCGCTCATCATGTAAGAGGATTCCGGCCCACCAGGAAATTCCCCTGTAGGGTCTCTGGCCAGTCTGGTGCCACACTGTTCTCACAGCATTCATTACTGCTGAGCGCTCATCATGTAAAGAGGACTCCGGCCCACCAGGAAATTCCCCTGTAGGGTCTCTGGCCAGTCTGGTGCCACACTGTTCTCACAGCATTCATTACTGCTGAGCGCTCATCATGTAAAGAGGACTCCGGCCCACCAGGAAATTCCCCTGTAGGGTCTCTGCCAGTCTGGTGCCACACTGTTCTCACAGCATTCATTACTGCTGAGCGCTCATCATGTAAAGAGGACTCGGCCCACCAGGAAATTCCCCTGTAGGGTCTCTGGCCAGTCTGGTGCCACACTGTTCTCACAGCATTCATTACTGCTGAGCGCTCATCATGTAAAGAGGACTCGCCCACCAGGAAATTCCCCTGTAGGGTCTCTGGCCAGTCTGGTGCCACACTGTTCTCACAGCATTCATTACTGCTGAGCGCTCATCATGTAAAGAGGACTCCGGCCCACCAGGAAATTCCCCTGTAGGGTCTCTGGCCAGTCTGGTGCCACACTGTTCTCACAGCATTCATTACTGCTGAGCGCTCATCATGTAAAGAGGACTCCGGCCCACCAGGAAATTCCCCTGTAGGGTCTCTGGCCAGTCTGGTGCCACACTGTTCTCACAGCATTCATTACTGCTGAGCGCTCATCATGTAAAGAGGACTCCGGCCCACCAGGAAATTCCCCTGTAGGGTCTCTGGCCAGTCTGGTGCCACACTGTTCTCACAGCATTCATTACTGCTGAGCGCTCATCATGTAAAGAGGACTCCGGCCCACCAGGAAATTCCCCTGTAGGGTCTCTGGCCAGTCTGGTGCCACACTGTTCTCACAGCATTCATTACTGCTGAGCGCTCATCATGTAAAGAGGACTCCGGCCCACCAGGAAATTCCCCTGTAGGGTCTCTGGCCAGTCTGGTGCCACACTGTTCTCACAGCATTCATTACTGCTGAGCGCTCATCATGTAAAGAGGACTCCGGCCCACCAGGAAATTCCCCTGTAGGGTCTCTGGCCAGTCTGGTGCCACACTGTTCTCACAGCATTCATTACTGCTGAGCGCTCATCATGTAAAGAGGACTCCGGCCCACCAGGAAATTCCCCTGTAGGGTCTCTGGCCAGTCTGGTGCCACACTGTTCTCACAGCATTCATTACTGCTGAGCGCTCATCATGTAAAGAGGACTCCGGCCCACCAGGAAATTCCCCTGTAGGGTCTCTGGCCAGTCTGGTGCCACACTGTTCTCACAGCATTCATTACTGCTGAGCGCTCATCATGTAAAGAGGACTCCGGCCCACCAGGAAATTCCCCTGTAGGGTCTCTGGCCAGTCTGGTGCCACACTGTTCTCACAGCATTCATTACTGCTGAGCGCTCATCATGTAAAGAGGACTCCGGCCCACCAGGAAATTCCCCTGTAGGGTCTCTGGCCAGTCTGGTGCCACACTGTTCTCACAGCATTCATTACTGCTGAGCGCTCATCATGTAAAGAGGACTCCGGCCCACCAGGAAATTCCCCTGTAGGGTCTCTGGCCAGTCTGGTGCCACACTGTTCTCACAGCATTCATTACTGCTGAGCGCTCATCATGTAAAGAGGACTCCGGCCCACCAGGAAATTCCCCTGTAGGGTCTCTGGCCAGTCTGGTGCCACACTGTTCTCACAGCATTCATTACTGCTGAGCGCTCATCATGTAAAGAGGACTCCGGCCCACCAGGAAATTCCCCTGTAGGGTCTCTGGCCAGTCTGGTGCCACACTGTTCTCACAGCATTCATTACTGCTGAGCGCTCATCATGTAAAGAGGACTCCGGCCCACCAGGAAATTCCCCTGTAGGGTCTCTGGCCAGTCTGGTGCCACACTGTTCTCACAGCATTCATTACTGCTGAGCGCTCATCATGTAAAGAGGACTCCGGCCCACCAGGAAATTCCCCTGTAGGGTCTCTGGCCAGTCTGGTGCCACACTGTTCTCACAGCATTCATTACTGCTGAGCGCTCATCATGTAAAGAGGACTCCGGCCCACCAGGAAATTCCCCTGTAGGGTCTCTGGCCAGTCTGGTGCCACACTGTTCTCACAGCATTCATTACTGCTGAGCGCTCATCATGTAAAGAGGACTCCGGCCCACCAGGAAATTCCCCTGTAGGGTCTCTGGCCAGTCTGGTGCCACACTGTTCTCACAGCATTCATTACTGCTGAGCGCTCATCATGTAAAGAGGACTCCGGCCCACCAGGAAATTCCCCTGTAGGGTCTCTGGCCAGTCTGGTGCCACACTGTTCTCACAGCATTCATTACTGCTGAGCGCTCATCATGTAAAGAGGACTCCGGCCCACCAGGAAATTCCCCTGTAGGGTCTCTGGCCAGTCTGGTGCCACACTGTTCTCACAGCATTCATTACTGCTGAGCGCTCATCATGTAAAGAGGACTCCGGCCCACCAGGAAATTCCCCTGTAGGGTCTCTGGCCAGTCTGGTGCCACACTGTTCTCACAGCATTCATTACTGCTGAGCGCTCATCATGTAAAGAGGACTCCGGCCCACCAGGAAATTCCCCTGTAGGGTCTCTGGCCAGTCTGGTGCCACACTGTTCTCACAGCATTCATTACTGCTGAGCGCTCATCATGTAAAGAGGACTCCGGCCCACCAGGAAATTCCCCTGTAGGGTCTCTGGCCAGTCTGGTGCCACACTGTTCTCACAGCATTCATTACTGCTGAGCGCTCATCATGTAAAGAGGACTCCGGCCCACCAGGAAATTCCCCTGTAGGGTCTCTGGCCAGTCTGGTGCCACACTGTTCTCACAGCATTCATTACTGCTGAGCGCTCATCATGTAAAGAGGACTCCGGCCCACCAGGAAATTCCCCTGTAGGGTCTCTGGCCAGTCTGGTGCCACACTGTTCTCACAGCATTCATTACTGCTGAGCGCTCATCATGTAAAGAGGACTCCGGCCCACCAGGAAATTCCCCTGTAGGGTCTCTGGCCAGTCTGGTGCCACACTGTTCTCACAGCATTCATTACTGCTGAGCGCTCATCATGTAAAGAGGACTCCGGCCCACCAGGAAATTCCCCTGTAGGGTCTCTGGCCAGTCTGGTGCCACACTGTTCTCACAGCATTCATTACTGCTGAGCGCTCATCATGTAAAGAGGACTCCGGCCCACCAGGAAATTCCCCTGTAGGGTCTCTGGCCAGTCTGGTGCCACACTGTTCTCACAGCATTCATTACTGCTGAGCGCTCATCATGTAAAGAGGACTCCGGCCCACCAGGAAATTCCCCTGTAGGGTCTCTGGCCAGTCTGGTGCCACACTGTTCTCACAGCATTCATTACTGCTGAGCGCTCATCATGTAAAGAGGACTCCGGCCCACCAGGAAATTCCCCTGTAGGGTCTCTGGCCAGTCTGGTGCCACACTGTTCTCACAGCATTCATTACTGCTGAGCGCTCATCATGTAAAGAGGACTCCGGCCCACCAGGAAATTCCCCTGTAGGGTCTCTGGCCAGTCTGGTGCCACACTGTTCTCACAGCATTCATTACTGCTGAGCGCTCATCATGTAAAGAGGACTCCGGCCCACCAGGAAATTCCCCTGTAGGGTCTCTGGCCAGTCTGGTGCCACACTGTTCTCACAGCATTCATTACTGCTGAGCGCTCATCATGTAAAGAGGACTCCGGCCCACCAGGAAATTCCCCTGTAGGGTCTCTGGCCAGTCTGGTGCCACACTGTTCTCACAGCATTCATTACTGCTGAGCGCTCATCATGTAAAGAGGACTCCGGCCCACCAGGAAATTCCCCTGTAGGGTCTCTGGCCAGTCTGGTGCCACACTGTTCTCACAGCATTCATTACTGCTGAGCGCTCATCATGTAAAGAGGACTCCGGCCCACCAGGAAATTCCCCTGTAGGGTCTCTGGCCAGTCTGGTGCCACACTGTTCTCACAGCATTCATTACTGCTGAGCGCTCATCATGTAAAGAGGACTCCGGCCCACCAGGAAATTCCCCTGTAGGGTCTCTGGCCAGTCTGGTGCCACACTGTTCTCACAGCATTCATTACTGCTGAGCGCTCATCATGTAAAGAGGACTCCGGCCCACCAGGAAATTCCCCTGTAGGGTCTCTGGCCAGTCTGGTGCCACACTGTTCTCACAGCATTCATTACTGCTGAGCGCTCATCATGTAAAGAGGACTCCGGCCCACCAGGAAATTCCCCTGTAGGGTCTCTGGCCAGTCTGGTGCCACACTGTTCTCACAGCATTCATTACTGCTGAGCGCTCATCATGTAAAGAGGACTCCGGCCCACCAGGAAATTCCCCTGTAGGGTCTCTGGCCAGTCTGGTGCCACACTGTTCTCACAGCATTCATTACTGCTGAGCGCTCATCATGTAAAGAGGACTCCGGCCCACCAGGAAATTCCCCTGTAGGGTCTCTGGCCAGTCTGGTGCCACACTGTTCTCACAGCATTCATTACTGCTGAGCGCTCATCATGTAAAGAGGACTCCGGCCCACCAGGAAATTCCCCTGTAGGGTCTCTGGCCAGTCTGGTGCCACACTGTTCTCACAGCATTCATTACTGCTGAGCGCTCATCATGTAAAGAGGACTCCGGCCCACCAGGAAATTCCCCTGTAGGGTCTCTGGCCAGTCTGGTGCCACACTGTTCTCACAGCATTCATTACTGCTGAGCGCTCATCATGTAAAGAGGACTCCGGCCCACCAGGAAATTCCCCTGTAGGGTCTCTGGCCAGTCTGGTGCCACACTGTTCTCACAGCATTCATTACTGCTGAGCGCTCATCATGTAAAGAGGACTCCGGCCCACCAGGAAATTCCCCTGTAGGGTCTCTGGCCAGTCTGGTGCCACACTGTTCTCACAGCATTCATTACTGCTGAGCGCTCATCATGTAAAGAGGACTCCGGCCCACCAGGAAATTCCCCTGTAGGGTCTCTGGCCAGTCTGGTGCCACACTGTTCTCACAGCATTCATTACTGCTGAGCGCTCATCATGTAAAGAGGACTCCGGCCCACCAGGAAATTCCCCTGTAGGGTCTCTGGCCAGTCTGGTGCCACACTGTTCTCACAGCATTCATTACTGCTGAGCGCTCATCATGTAAAGAGGACTCCGGCCCACCAGGAAATTCCCCTGTAGGGTCTCTGGCCAGTCTGGTGCCACACTGTTCTCACAGCATTCATTACTGCTGAGCGCTCATCATGTAAAGAGGACTCCGGCCCACCAGGAAATTCCCCTGTAGGGTCTCTGGCCAGTCTGGTGCCACACTGTTCTCACAGCATTCATTACTGCTGAGCGCTCATCATGTAAAGAGGACTCCGGCCCACCAGGAAATTCCCCTGTAGGGTCTCTGGCCAGTCTGGTGCCACACTGTTCTCACAGCATTCATTACTGCTGAGCGCTCATCATGTAAAGAGGACTCCGGCCCACCAGGAAATTCCCCTGTAGGGTCTCTGGCCAGTCTGGTGCCACACTGTTCTCACAGCATTCATTACTGCTGAGCGCTCATCATGTAAAGAGGACTCCGGCCCACCAGGAAATTCCCCTGTAGGGTCTCTGGCCAGTCTGGTGCCACACTGTTCTCACAGCATTCATTACTGCTGAGCGCTCATCATGTAAAGAGGACTCCGGCCCACCAGGAAATTCCCCTGTAGGGTCTCTGGCCAGTCTGGTGCCACACTGTTCTCACAGCATTCATTACTGCTGAGCGCTCATCATGTAAAGAGGACTCCGGCCCACCAGGAAATTCCCCTGTAGGGTCTCTGGCCAGTCTGGTGCCACACTGTTCTCACAGCATTCATTACTGCTGAGCGCTCATCATGTAAAGAGGACTCCGGCCCACCAGGAAATTCCCCTGTAGGGTCTCTGGCCAGTCTGGTGCCACACTGTTCTCACAGCATTCATTACTGCTGAGCGCTCATCATGTAAAGAGGACTCCGGCCCACCAGGAAATTCCCCTGTAGGGTCTCTGGCCAGTCTGGTGCCACACTGTTCTCACAGCATTCATTACTGCTGAGCGCTCATCATGTAAAGAGGACTCCGGCCCACCAGGAAATTCCCCTGTAGGGTCTCTGGCCAGTCTGGTGCCACACTGTTCTCACAGCATTCATTACTGCTGAGCGCTCATCATGTAAAGAGGACTCCGGCCCACCAGGAAATTCCCCTGTAGGGTCTCTGGCCAGTCTGGTGCCACACTGTTCTCACAGCATTCATTACTGCTGAGCGCTCATCATGTAAAGAGGACTCCGGCCCACCAGGAAATTCCCCTGTAGGGTCTCTGGCCAGTCTGGTGCCACACTGTTCTCACAGCATTCATTACTGCTGAGCGCTCATCATGTAAAGAGGACTCCGGCCCACCAGGAAATTCCCCTGTAGGGTCTCTGGCCAGTCTGGTGCCACACTGTTCTCACAGCATTCATTACTGCTGAGCGCTCATCATGTAAAGAGGACTCCGGCCCACCAGGAAATTCCCCTGTAGGGTCTCTGGCCAGTCTGGTGCCACACTGTTCTCACAGCATTCATTACTGCTGAGCGCTCATCATGTAAAGAGGACTCCGGCCCACCAGGAAATTCCCCTGTAGGGTCTCTGGCCAGTCTGGTGCCACACTGTTCTCACAGCATTCATTACTGCTGAGCGCTCATCATGTAAAGAGGACTCCGGCCCACCAGGAAATTCCCCTGTAGGGTCTCTGGCCAGTCTGGTGCCACACTGTTCTCACAGCATTCATTACTGCTGAGCGCTCATCATGTAAAGAGGACTCCGGCCCACCAGGAAATTCCCCTGTAGGGTCTCTGGCCAGTCTGGTGCCACACTGTTCTCACAGCATTCATTACTGCTGAGCGCTCATCATGTAAAGAGGACTCCGGCCCACCAGGAAATTCCCCTGTAGGGTCTCTGGCCAGTCTGGTGCCACACTGTTCTCACAGCATTCATTACTGCTGAGCGCTCATCATGTAAAGAGGACTCCGGCCCACCAGGAAATTCCCCTGTAGGGTCTCTGGCCAGTCTGGTGCCACACTGTTCTCACAGCATTCATTACTGCTGAGCGCTCATCATGTAAAGAGGACTCCGGCCCACCAGGAAATTCCCCTGTAGGGTCTCTGGCCAGTCTGGTGCCACACTGTTCTCACAGCATTCATTACTGCTGAGCGCTCATCATGTAAAGAGGACTCCGGCCCACCAGGAAATTCCCCTGTAGGGTCTCTGGCCAGTCTGGTGCCACACTGTTCTCACAGCATTCATTACTGCTGAGCGCTCATCATGTAAAGAGGACTCCGGCCCACCAGGAAATTCCCCTGTAGGGTCTCTGGCCAGTCTGGTGCCACACTGTTCTCACAGCATTCATTACTGCTGAGCGCTCATCATGTAAAGAGGACTCCGGCCCACCAGGAAATTCCCCTGTAGGGTCTCTGGCCAGTCTGGTGCCACACTGTTCTCACAGCATTCATTACTGCTGAGCGCTCATCATGTAAAGAGGACTCCGGCCCACCAGGAAATTCCCCTGTAGGGTCTCTGGCCAGTCTGGTGCCACACTGTTCTCACAGCATTCATTACTGCTGAGCGCTCATCATGTAAAGAGGACTCCGGCCCACCAGGAAATTCCCCTGTAGGGTCTCTGGCCAGTCTGGTGCCACACTGTTCTCACAGCATTCATTACTGCTGAGCGCTCATCATGTAAAGAGGACTCCGGCCCACCAGGAAATTCCCCTGTAGGGTCTCTGGCCAGTCTGGTGCCACACTGTTCTCACAGCATTCATTACTGCTGAGCGCTCATCATGTAAAGAGGACTCCGGCCCACCAGGAAATTCCCCTGTAGGGTCTCTGGCCAGTCTGGTGCCACACTGTTCTCACAGCATTCATTACTGCTGAGCGCTCATCATGTAAAGAGGACTCCGGCCCACCAGGAAATTCCCCTGTAGGGTCTCTGGCCAGTCTGGTGCCACACTGTTCTCACAGCATTCATTACTGCTGAGCGCTCATCATGTAAAGAGGACTCCGGCCCACCAGGAAATTCCCCTGTAGGGTCTCTGGCCAGTCTGGTGCCACACTGTTCTCACAGCATTCATTACTGCTGAGCGCTCATCATGTAAAGAGGACTCCGGCCCACCAGGAAATTCCCCTGTAGGGTCTCTGGCCAGTCTGGTGCCACACTGTTCTCACAGCATTCATTACTGCTGAGCGCTCATCATGTAAAGAGGACTCCGGCCCACCAGGAAATTCCCCTGTAGGGTCTCTGGCCAGTCTGGTGCCACACTGTTCTCACAGCATTCATTACTGCTGAGCGCTCATCATGTAAAGAGGACTCCGGCCCACCAGGAAATTCCCCTGTAGGGTCTCTGGCCAGTCTGGTGCCACACTGTTCTCACAGCATTCATTACTGCTGAGCGCTCATCATGTAAAGAGGACTCCGGCCCACCAGGAAATTCCCCTGTAGGGTCTCTGGCCAGTCTGGTGCCACACTGTTCTCACAGCATTCATTACTGCTGAGCGCTCATCATGTAAAGAGGACTCCGGCCCACCAGGAAATTCCCCTGTAGGGTCTCTGGCCAGTCTGGTGCCACACTGTTCTCACAGCATTCATTACTGCTGAGCGCTCATCATGTAAAGAGGACTCCGGCCCACCAGGAAATTCCCCTGTAGGGTCTCTGGCCAGTCTGGTGCCACACTGTTCTCACAGCATTCATTACTGCTGAGCGCTCATCATGTAAAGAGGACTCCGGCCCACCAGGAAATTCCCCTGTAGGGTCTCTGGCCAGTCTGGTGCCACACTGTTCTCACAGCATTCATTACTGCTGAGCGCTCATCATGTAAAGAGGACTCCGGCCCACCAGGAAATTCCCCTGTAGGGTCTCTGGCCAGTCTGGTGCCACACTGTTCTCACAGCATTCATTACTGCTGAGCGCTCATCATGTAAAGAGGACTCCGGCCCACCAGGAAATTCCCCTGTAGGGTCTCTGGCCAGTCTGGTGCCACACTGTTCTCACAGCATTCATTACTGCTGAGCGCTCATCATGTAAAGAGGACTCCGGCCCACCAGGAAATTCCCCTGTAGGGTCTCTGGCCAGTCTGGTGCCACACTGTTCTCACAGCATTCATTACTGCTGAGCGCTCATCATGTAAAGAGGACTCCGGCCCACCAGGAAATTCCCCTGTAGGGTCTCTGGCCAGTCTGGTGCCACACTGTTCTCACAGCATTCATTACTGCTGAGCGCTCATCATGTAAAGAGGACTCCGGCCCACCAGGAAATTCCCCTGTAGGGTCTCTGGCCAGTCTGGTGCCACACTGTTCTCACAGCATTCATTACTGCTGAGCGCTCATCATGTAAAGAGGACTCCGGCCCACCAGGAAATTCCCCTGTAGGGTCTCTGGCCAGTCTGGTGCCACACTGTTCTCACAGCATTCATTACTGCTGAGCGCTCATCATGTAAAGAGGACTCCGGCCCACCAGGAAATTCCCCTGTAGGGTCTCTGGCCAGTCTGGTGCCACACTGTTCTCACAGCATTCATTACTGCTGAGCGCTCATCATGTAAAGAGGACTCCGGCCCACCAGGAAATTCCCCTGTAGGGTCTCTGGCCAGTCTGGTGCCACACTGTTCTCACAGCATTCATTACTGCTGAGCGCTCATCATGTAAAGAGGACTCCGGCCCACCAGGAAATTCCCCTGTAGGGTCTCTGGCCAGTCTGGTGCCACACTGTTCTCACAGCATTCATTACTGCTGAGCGCTCATCATGTAAAGAGGACTCCGGCCCACCAGGAAATTCCCCTGTAGGGTCTCTGGCCAGTCTGGTGCCACACTGTTCTCACAGCATTCATTACTGCTGAGCGCTCATCATGTAAAGAGGACTCCGGCCCACCAGGAAATTCCCCTGTAGGGTCTCTGGCCAGTCTGGTGCCACACTGTTCTCACAGCATTCATTACTGCTGAGCGCTCATCATGTAAAGAGGACTCCGGCCCACCAGGAAATTCCCCTGTAGGGTCTCTGGCCAGTCTGGTGCCACACTGTTCTCACAGCATTCATTACTGCTGAGCGCTCATCATGTAAAGAGGACTCCGGCCCACCAGGAAATTCCCCTGTAGGGTCTCTGGCCAGTCTGGTGCCACACTGTTCTCACAGCATTCATTACTGCTGAGCGCTCATCATGTAAAGAGGACTCCGGCCCACCAGGAAATTCCCCTGTAGGGTCTCTGGCCAGTCTGGTGCCACACTGTTCTCACAGCATTCATTACTGCTGAGCGCTCATCATGTAAAGAGGACTCCGGCCCACCAGGAAATTCCCCTGTAGGGTCTCTGGCCAGTCTGGTGCCACACTGTTCTCACAGCATTCATTACTGCTGAGCGCTCATCATGTAAAGAGGACTCCGGCCCACCAGGAAATTCCCCTGTAGGGTCTCTGGCCAGTCTGGTGCCACACTGTTCTCACAGCATTCATTACTGCTGAGCGCTCATCATGTAAAGAGGACTCCGGCCCACCAGGAAATTCCCCTGTAGGGTCTCTGGCCAGTCTGGTGCCACACTGTTCTCACAGCATTCATTACTGCTGAGCGCTCATCATGTAAAGAGGACTCCGGCCCACCAGGAAATTCCCCTGTAGGGTCTCTGGCCAGTCTGGTGCCACACTGTTCTCACAGCATTCATTACTGCTGAGCGCTCATCATGTAAAGAGGACTCCGGCCCACCAGGAAATTCCCCTGTAGGGTCTCTGGCCAGTCTGGTGCCACACTGTTCTCACAGCATTCATTACTGCTGAGCGCTCATCATGTAAAGAGGACTCCGGCCCACCAGGAAATTCCCCTGTAGGGTCTCTGGCCAGTCTGGTGCCACACTGTTCTCACAGCATTCATTACTGCTGAGCGCTCATCATGTAAAGAGGACTCCGGCCCACCAGGAAATTCCCCTGTAGGGTCTCTGGCCAGTCTGGTGCCACACTGTTCTCACAGCATTCATTACTGCTGAGCGCTCATCATGTAAAGAGGACTCCGGCCCACCAGGAAATTCCCCTGTAGGGTCTCTGGCCAGTCTGGTGCCACACTGTTCTCACAGCATTCATTACTGCTGAGCGCTCATCATGTAAAGAGGACTCCGGCCCACCAGGAAATTCCCCTGTAGGGTCTCTGGCCAGTCTGGTGCCACACTGTTCTCACAGCATTCATTACTGCTGAGCGCTCATCATGTAAAGAGGACTCCGGCCCACCAGGAAATTCCCCTGTAGGGTCTCTGGCCAGTCTGGTGCCACACTGTTCTCACAGCATTCATTACTGCTGAGCGCTCATCATGTAAAGAGGACTCCGGCCCACCAGGAAATTCCCCTGTAGGGTCTCTGGCCAGTCTGGTGCCACACTGTTCTCACAGCATTCATTACTGCTGAGCGCTCATCATGTAAAGAGGACTCCGGCCCACCAGGAAATTCCCCTGTAGGGTCTCTGGCCAGTCTGGTGCCACACTGTTCTCACAGCATTCATTACTGCTGAGCGCTCATCATGTAAAGAGGACTCCGGCCCACCAGGAAATTCCCCTGTAGGGTCTCTGGCCAGTCTGGTGCCACACTGTTCTCACAGCATTCATTACTGCTGAGCGCTCATCATGTAAAGAGGACTCCGGCCCACCAGGAAATTCCCCTGTAGGGTCTCTGGCCAGTCTGGTGCCACACTGTTCTCACAGCATTCATTACTGCTGAGCGCTCATCATGTAAAGAGGACTCCGGCCCACCAGGAAATTCCCCTGTAGGGTCTCTGGCCAGTCTGGTGCCACACTGTTCTCACAGCATTCATTACTGCTGAGCGCTCATCATGTAAAGAGGACTCCGGCCCACCAGGAAATTCCCCTGTAGGGTCTCTGGCCAGTCTGGTGCCACACTGTTCTCACAGCATTCATTACTGCTGAGCGCTCATCATGTAAAGAGGACTCCGGCCCACCAGGAAATTCCCCTGTAGGGTCTCTGGCCAGTCTGGTGCCACACTGTTCTCACAGCATTCATTACTGCTGAGCGCTCATCATGTAAAGAGGACTCCGGCCCACCAGGAAATTCCCCTGTAGGGTCTCTGGCCAGTCTGGTGCCACACTGTTCTCACAGCATTCATTACTGCTGAGCGCTCATCATGTAAAGAGGACTCCGGCCCACCAGGAAATTCCCCTGTAGGGTCTCTGGCCAGTCTGGTGCCACACTGTTCTCACAGCATTCATTACTGCTGAGCGCTCATCATGTAAAGAGGACTCCGGCCCACCAGGAAATTCCCCTGTAGGGTCTCTGGCCAGTCTGGTGCCACACTGTTCTCACAGCATTCATTACTGCTGAGCGCTCATCATGTAAAGAGGACTCCGGCCCACCAGGAAATTCCCCTGTAGGGTCTCTGGCCAGTCTGGTGCCACACTGTTCTCACAGCATTCATTACTGCTGAGCGCTCATCATGTAAAGAGGACTCCGGCCCACCAGGAAATTCCCCTGTAGGGTCTCTGGCCAGTCTGGTGCCACACTGTTCTCACAGCATTCATTACTGCTGAGCGCTCATCATGTAAAGAGGACTCCGGCCCACCAGGAAATTCCCCTGTAGGGTCTCTGGCCAGTCTGGTGCCACACTGTTCTCACAGCATTCATTACTGCTGAGCGCTCATCATGTAAAGAGGACTCCGGCCCACCAGGAAATTCCCCTGTAGGGTCTCTGGCCAGTCTGGTGCCACACTGTTCTCACAGCATTCATTACTGCTGAGCGCTCATCATGTAAAGAGGACTCCGGCCCACCAGGAAATTCCCCTGTAGGGTCTCTGGCCAGTCTGGTGCCACACTGTTCTCACAGCATTCATTACTGCGGTGCTCCTGCACATGTTCACTTCTCCATCTCCTCGTCATTCACTATCTGGATCAAACTGACTTCATACAGCACAGAGTCAGGGACGTCTCTAATATACTGACTTTTTGGTCTTATTCACATTAGGACAGAATATCCTCAAATGTAGGAAGTGGAAAAAGAGTTAAAAATCCACAAAATAACTTTTCTGAAGGGACCAACTCTAACGTTTGTCAGTCCCAGCGCGTATTCTGTTTTCCTCTCGCATCTCTGCCTGTTGTGTGGTTACTCCATTGTTATAGGGGTAAATCGCCCGCTGGGGTTTTCTGTACTATTATATGCTACTAGAGTGAGTTTACCGAAGAAGCTACACGTCCCACCTGGCTGTCCTATCTCCCAGTAAATACTGACAACATATACCGTAGTTTTCGCCCTATAAGACGCTTTTGAGGTGGAAAATAAGAAAAAAATATTTTGAACCAAAAGATGTGCTTTTGGTGGGTTTTGAACTAATGGTGGTCTGTGGATGGCACTGTTATGGGGGCATCTGTGGATGGCACTGTTATGGGGGCACTTGTCGATGGCACTGTTATGGGGGCACTTGTCGATGGCACTGTTATGGGGGACCTGTGGATGGCACTGTTATGGGGGCATCTGTGGATGGCACTGTTATGGGGGATCTGTGGATGGCACTGTTATGGGGCATCTGTGGATGGCACTGTTATGGGGCATCTGTGGATGGCACTGTTATGGGGCATCTGTGGATGGCACTGTTATGGGGGCATCTGTGGATGGCACTGTTATGGGGGATCTGTGGATGGCACTGTTATGGGGCACTTGTCGATGGCACTGTTATGGAGTGTAACGGACCCGTTTCAGCAGACAAGGGGTTAAAATCCGTTCAGGCGATATCCCCTTTCCGAGAGACAGGCACAGCTACTGCAGAACACCAACCTCCCGAACTGGATACAAAATAGCACTCCAAACTGGAACCTCACAAATAGCTGTCAGCAGACTAACAGGAAAAGCGTATCCGTCAGCTTACACTCCTGGCAATCAGTCTCCAACAGCATACAGGGAATCCCCCCAATAACGAGACAAGGCTCCGTCTTGAGGGTCTAGCAGTGGTCTGACTGTACTTCAAGTACAGCCTCTTTTATTGATAAAAAACAAACATAGTACTGCCCACAGGGTTTTGAAATCCAACCAAACCAATCAGTAATTCACAACACACACAATGCAAGTACAGCAACCAATCGTTCCCGCCCCCTAGAGGACCAGAAGGGAGACTGCGACACAGGACAGATACAACCTATCCCCACAATGCATCATGGTTTCCTCCTCTCTACCTGGGAGACGACCGAAGACAATCCAATTATCTCTCAGGACAATGTATTCCTCCTGTCAGTGAATACATTGTCCGCCTGTTCTCCTACTCCTCCTGTCAGGGAATACATTGTCTGCCTGTTCTCCTCCTCCTCCTCCTCCTGTCAGTGAATACATTGTCTGCCTGTTCTCCTCCTCCTCCTCCTGTCAGTGAATACATTGTCTGCCTGTTCTCCTCCTCCTCCTCCTGTCAGTGAATACATTGTCTGCCTGTTCTCCTCCTCCTCCTGTCAGTGAATACATTGTCCGCCTGTTCTCCTCCATCCTCCTGTCAGTGAATACATTGTCTGCCTGTTCTCCTCCATCCTCCTGTCAGTGAATACATTGTCTGCCTGTTCTCCTCCTCCATCCTCCTGTCAGTGAATACATTGTCCGCCTGTTCTCCTCCTCCTCCTCCTCCTGTCAGTGAATACATTGTCTGCCTGTTCTCCTCCTCCTGTCAGGGAATACATTGTCTGCCTGTTCCCCTCCTCCTCCTGTCAGTGAATACATTGTCTGCCTGTTCTCCTCCTCCATCCTCCTGTCAGTGAATACATTGTCTGCCTGTTCTCCTCCTCCTCCTGTCAGTGAATACATTGTCTGCCTGTTCTCCTCCTCCATCCTCCTGTCAGTGAATACATTGTCTGCCTGTTCTCCTCCTCCTCCTGTCAGTGAATACATTGTCTGACTGTTCTCCTCCTCCTCCTGTCAGTGAATACATTGTCTGCCTGTTCTCCTCCTCCTCCTGTCAGTGAATACATTGTCTGCCTGTTCTCCTCCTCCTCCTGTCAGTGAATACATTGTCCGCCTGTTCTCCTACTCCTCCTGTCAGTGAATACATTGTCTGCCTGTTCTCCTCCTCCTCCTCCTGTCAGTGAATACATTGTCCGCCTGTTCTCCTACTCCTCCTGTCAGTGAATACATTGTCTGCCTGTTCTCCTACTCCTCCTGTCAGTGAATACATTGTCTGACTGTTCTCCTCCTCCTCCTGTCAGTGAATACATTGTCTGCCTGTTCTCCTACTCCTCCTGTCAGTGAATACATTGTCTGACTGTTCTCCTCCTCCTCCTGTCAGTGAATACATTGTCTGCCTGTTCTCCTCCATCCTCCTGTCAGTGAATACATTGTCTGCCTGTTCTCCTACTCCTCCTGTCAGTGAATACATTGTCTGCCTGT
This sequence comes from Bufo gargarizans, assembly GCF_014858855.1. Taxonomy (NCBI): domain Eukaryota; kingdom Metazoa; phylum Chordata; class Amphibia; order Anura; family Bufonidae; genus Bufo; species Bufo gargarizans. The sequence continues at coordinate 54,028 of NW_025334646.1, read as the reverse complement.
TCTCCTCCTCCTCCTGTCAGTGAATACATTGTCTGCCTGTTCTCCTACTCCTCCTGTCAGTGAATACATTGTCCGCCTGTTCTCCTCCTCCTCCTGTCAGTGAATACATTGTCTGCCTGTTCTCCTCCTCCTCCTGTCAGTGAATACATTGTCTGCCTGTTCTCCTCCATCCTCCTGTCAGTGAATACATTGTCTGCCTGTTCTCCTACTCCTCCTGTCAGTGAATACATTGTCTGCCTGTTCTCCTACTCCTCCTGTCAGTGAATACATTGTCTGCCTGTTCTCCTCCTCCTCCTGTCAGTGAATACATTGTCTGCCTGTTCTCCTACTCCTGTCAGTGAATACATTGTCTGCCTGTTCTCCTCCTCCTGTCAGTGAATACATTGTCTGCCTGTTCTCCTCCATCCTCCTGTCAGTGAATACATTGTCTGCCTGTTCTCCTACTCCTCCTGTCAGTGAATACATTGTCTGACTGTTCTCCTCCTCCTCCTGTCAGGGAATACATTGTCTGCCTGTTCTCCTACTCCTGTCAGTGAATACATTGTCTGCCTGTTCTCCTCCTCCTGTCAGTGAATACATTGTCTGCCTGTTCTCCTCCATCCTCCTGTCAGTGAATACATTGTCTGCCTGTTCTCCTACTCCTCCTGTCAGTGAATACATTGTCTGACTGTTCTCCTCCTCCTCCTGTCAGGGAATACATTGTCCACCTCTTCTCAGAGAAGTAGGCGCCGCTTAGCATTATATTTGTCTTTCTCTGATCTCACAACCTGCAACATCTGAGGAGAGGAGAATAAAGTGCTTGGCACAGTCTTCCTCTTTGTTTCAGTGATCTGTGGGGTTTTCAGCACTTTAGTAGCTTTTTTTTAGCAATAGTTCCTTTTTAATATAGCACAATGTCACAAGGTGTATGGGGGCTGACACATGGAAGAGGACCTTGATGAACAGCCCTCCAGCACTCAATGGGGCTTAACACACCAGCAGTTTCCTTCTCTCAGTTTTGTTCCATTCTCACTTAAGTTCACTCTTTCCAGATTGCTTATTGGAGATCCAGGATCCAACATTCTGTGTGCCTGTGACATTAGGAATAACTGTGTCAACATCACACTGCCAGGTAAGTGGTTATGTGCGGCGGAGGTGTACTTGTGTGTGCATGCAGTGAAAGTGGGGTGTGCTTCAATGTAAAGCAGTGTACAGTCATGTGAAAAAATTAGGACACCCTTTGAAAGCATGTGGTTTTTTGTAACATTTTTAATAAAAGGTTATTTCATCTCCATTTCAACAATACAGAGAGATTAAAGTAATCCGACTAAACAAAGAAAACTGAAGAAAAGTCTTTTCAAGATCTTCTGTAAATGTCATTCTACAAAAATGCCTATTCTAACTGAGGAAAAAGATAGGACACCCTCACATGTATTCCCTCTTAAATTGGCTCAGATCTCACACAGGTATATCACACCAGGTGCACATAATTAGTAGATCGTTACTCTGCATGTTGAATGAGGCTTGCCCTATTTAAACCTCAGACATTTAGTTTGGTGTGCTCCTGACTGTTGAAGTGAGAGTGAGCACCATGGTGAGAGCAAAAGAGCTGTCAGAGGACTTCAGAAAAAAGATTGTAGCAGCCTATGAGTCTGGGAAGGGATTTAAAAAGATCTCAAAAGATTTTGAAATCAGCCATTCCACTGTCCGGAAGATAGTCTACAAGTGGAGGGCTTTCAAAACAACTGCCAACATGCCCAGGACTGGTCGCCCCAGCAAGTTCACCCCAAGAGCAGACCGCAAGATGCTAAAAGAGGTCTCCAAAAACCCTAAAGTGTCATCTCGAGAACTACAGCAGGCTCTGGCTACTGTTGATGTAGAAGTACATGCCTCTACAATCAGAAAGAGACTGTACAAGTTTAACTTGCATGGGAGGTGTGCAAGGAGGAAACCTTTGCTTTCCAAGAGAAACATCGAGGCCAGACTGACATTTGCCAGAGATAAAGTTGACAAAGACCAGGACTTCTGGAATAATGTTCTTTGGACAGATGAGTCCAAAATTGAATTATTTGGACACAACAGCAGAGGACATGTTTGGCGTAAACCAAACACAGCATTCCAAGAAAAGAACCTCATACCAACTGTGAAGCATGGAGGTGGAAGTGTCATGGTTTGGGGCTGCTTTGCTGCAGCAGGACCTGGTCAGCTCACCATCATAGAATCCACGATGAATTCTACTGTGTATCAGAAGGTGCTTGAAGAACATGTGAGACCATCAGTTAGAAAATTAAAGCTGAAGCGGAACTGGACCATGCAACATGACAATGACCCAAAACATACTAGTAAATCAACCAAAGATTGGCTGAAAAAGAAGAAATGGAGAGTCCTGGAATGGCCAAGTCAAAGTCCAGATTTGAATCCCATTGAGATGCTGTGGGGTGACTTGAAAAGGGCTGTACGTGCAAGAAACCCCTCAAACATCTCACAGCTGAAAAAGTTCTGCATTGAGGAGTGGGGTAAAATTTCCTCAGACCGATGTCGAAGACTGGTAGATGGCTACAAGAACCGTCTCACTGCAGTTCTTTCAGCCAAAGGAGGTAACACTCGCTATTAGGGGCAAGGGTGTCCTATCTTTTTCCTCAGTTAGAATAGGCATTTTTGTAGAATGACATTTACAGAAGATCTTGAAAAGACTTTTCTTCAGTTTTCTTTGTTTAGTCGGATTACTTTAATCTCTCTGTATTGTTGAAACGGAGATGAAATAACCTTTTATTAAAAATGTTACAAAAAACCACATGCTTTCAAAGGGTGTCCTAATTTTTTCACATGACTGTATATGGGTGGTGTTATATGAGGATATAGTAGTGTATATGGGTGGTGATATATGAGAGTATAGTAGTGTATATGGGTGATGGATATATGAGACTATAGTAGTGTATATGGGTGATGGATATATGAGGGTATAGTAGTGTATATGGGTGATGGATATATGAGAGTATAGTAGTATATATAGGTGATGGATATGTAAGGATATAGTAGTGTATATGGGTGATGGATATATGAGGGTATAGTAGTATATATAGGTGATGGATATATGAGCGTATAGTAGTGTATATAGGTGATGGATATATGAGCGTATAGTAGTGTATATGGGTGGTGTTATATGAGCGTATAGTAGCGTATATGGGTGATGGATATATGAGCGTATAGTAGTGTATATAGGTGATGGATATATGAGCGTATAGTAGTGTATATGGGTGGTGTTATATGAGCGTATAGTAGCGTATATGGGTGATGGATATATGAGAGTATAGTAGTATATATAGGTGATGGATATGTAAGGATATAGTAGTGTATATGGGTGATGGATATATGAGGGTATAGTAGTATATATAGGTGATGGATATATGAGCGTATAGTAGTGTATATAGGTGATGGATATATGAGCGTATAGTAGTGTATATGGGTGGTGTTATATGAGCGTATAGTAGCGTATATGGGTGATGGATATATGAGAGTATAGTAGTATATATAGGTGATGGATATATGAGACTATAGTAGTGTATATAGGTGATGGATATGTAAGGATATAGTAGTGTATATGGGTGATGGATATATGAGGGTATAGTAGTATATATAGGTGATGGATATGTAAGGATATAGTAGTGTATATGGGTGATGGATATATGAGGGTATAGTAGTATATATAGGTGATGGATATATGAGCGTATAGTAGTGTATATAGGTGATGGATATATGAGCGTATAGTAGTGTATATGGGTGGTGATATGAGAGTATAGTAGTGTACAGTCGTGGCCAAAAGTTTTGAGAATGACACAAATATTAGTTTTCACAGAGTTTGCTGCTAAACTGCTGTTAGATCTTTGTTTCGGTTGTTTCTGTGATGTAGTGAAATATAATTACTCGCACTTCATACGTTTCAGAGGCTTTTATCGACAATTACCTGACATTTACGTATGCAGAGTCAGTATTTGCAGTGTTGGCCCTTCTTTTCCAGGACCTCTGCAATCCGACTGCGCATGCTCTCAATCACCTTCTGGGCCAATTCCTGACTGATAGGAACCCATTCTTTCATCATCACTTCTTGGAGTTTGTCAGAATTAGTGGGTCTTTGTTTGTCCACCCGCCTCTTGAGGATTGACCACAAGTTCTCAATGGGATTAAGATCTGGGGAGTTTCCAGACCATGGACCCAAAATGTCACCATTATGGTCCCCGAGCCACTTAGTTATCACTTTTGCCTTATGGCGCGGTGCTCCATCGTGCTGGAAAATGCATCGTTCTTCACCAAACTGTTGTTGGATTGTTGGAAGAAGTTGCCTGTTGGAGGGTGTTTTGGTTCCATTCTTTATTCATGGCTGTGTTTTTTGGCAGAATTGTGAGTGAGCCCACTCCCTTGGATGAGAAGCAACCCCACACATGACTGGTCTCAGGATGCTTTACTGTTGGCATGACACAGGACTGATGGTAGCGCTCACCTTTTCTTCTCCGGACAAGCCTTTTTCCTGATGCCCCAAACAATCGGAAAGAGGCTTCATCGGAGAATATGACTTTGCCCCAGTCCTCAGCCGTCCATTCACCATATTTTCTGCAGAAGATCAATCTGTCCCTGATGTTTTTTTTGGAGAGAAGTGGCTTCTTTGCTGCCCTTCTTGGCACCAGGCCATCTTCCAAGTCTTCGCCTCACTGTGCCTGCAGATGCGCTCACACCTGCCTGCTGCCATTCCTGAGCAAGCGCTGCACTGGTGGCACTGCGATCCCGCAGCTGAATCCTCTTTAGGAGACGATCCTGGCGCTTGCTGGACTTTCTTCGACGCCCTGAAGCCTCTTAACAAGAATTGAACCTCTTTCCTTGAAGTTCTTGATGATCCTATAAATTGTTGATTGAGGTGCAATCTTAGTAGCCACAATATCCTTGCCTGTGAAGCCATTTTTATGCAACACAATGATGGCTGCACGCGTTTCTTTGCAGGTCACCATGGTTAACAATGGAAGAACAATGATTTCAATCATCACCCTCCTTTTAACAGGTCAAGTCTGCCATTTTACCCCAATCAGCCTGACATAATGATCTCCAGCCTTGTGCTCGTCAACATTCTCACCTGAGTTACCAAGACGATTGCTGAAATGATCTCAGCAGGTCCTTTACTGACAGCAATGAAATGCAGTGGAAAGGTTTTTTTGGGATTAAGTTATTTTCATGGCAAAGAAGGACTATGCAATTCATCTGATCGCTCTTCATAACATTTCGGAGGATGTGCAAACTGCTATTATAAAAACTTAAGCAGCAACTTTTCCAATTTCCAATATTTATGTAATTCTCAAAACTTTTGGCCACAACTGTATATGGGTGATGGATATATAAGGGTATAGTAGTGGATATGGGTGATGGATATGAGGGTTTAGTAGTGTATATGTGTGATGAAAAGGATAGTATAATGGATATGGGTGATGTATATGTGAGTGTATAGCAGTGAATATAGATGATGGATATATTAAAGTATAGTAGTGTATATGAGTGATTGATATATGAGGCTGTAGTAGAGTATATGAGTGGATATATGAGGGTATAGCAGTGTATATGGGTGATGGATATATGAGGATATAGTAGTGTATATGGGTGGTGATATATGAGGGTATAGTAGTGTATATGGGTGGTGTTATATGAGGGTATAGCAGTGTATATGGGTGATGGATATGAGGGTATAGTAGTGTATATGGGTGGTGTTATATGAGGGTATAGTAGTGTATATGAGTGATGGATATATGAGGCTGTAGTAGAGTATATGGGTGATGGATAGTAGTGGATATATGAGAGTATTGTGGATATGGGTGATGGATATATGAGGGTATAGTAGTGTATATGGGTGGTGATATATGAGGGTATAGTAGTGTATATGGGTGGTGATATATGAGGGTATAGTAGTGTATATGGGTGGTGTTATATGAGGGTATAATAGAATATGAGTGATGGATATATGAAGCTGTAGTAGAGTATATGGGTGATGGATAGTAGTGGATATATGAGAGTATTGTGGATATGGGTGATAGATATGAGTGCATAATGGTTTATACAGGTGATGGATATATAGGTGTAGCGTTGTTATACTACCAGAAAGCCTCTCATGATGCCCTTTCTCTTTATATTGTAGATATAGACAGCACCTCTCACCTTGGGCTGACTCTGGAAGTGGATCCTTTGTCCAACCGTTGTCTTGTACGTGTGACCACTTTTGCAGTAGTGATGGTGTAGGTCCATCTCCTGCATGCACAGACGATACATTAGATTCTTCCTTTGTTGTTGAGATTTAGACGATGGGAACCTGTTGTTATGTATCCCATCTCTTCATATCTCAGGATCTGCTCCTCAGACACACAAGATAAAGAGCCATTACTGCATGATCAGCAGGAAGCCCCAACATAATCCACGGACCTTCTGGAAGCTGACGCCACTACTGACGTGACAGTGCAGGACTCCTACATTAGAGAGAGGGCCACCCATTACATCTACATAAGAGTGCAAGGTGCCAAAGAGCATAAGATGATTGAAGACTTCCCCAAAAAGCCAAAATATCATCCTAGGACCTGCATCAAGCTCTCACGACTTCTGAGGGTACAGTGCAGGCAGCGACCATTAGAGAGGGCCACAAAATAAATAAATATATATATATAAAACCAAAGAGTAACAGCAGCACACTGAAAGAAAAAGTTTGGGTGCAAATCCTGTGGAAAGGTGGACAGCCTTTCCTCAAGTGTAGTATATCCCAAAAATAGGCAGCACTCCAAATGTGGTAAAAGGTCATGACCCGTTTATTCCCTGGCAACGTTTCAGCCCACACAATAAATATATATATATACATAAGAGGTATAGCCTCAGAACACAAGATGCTGGAGGATGTCTCTAAGCAGGCTGGAGTAGTTTTCCCACCTGGCATACAGACTACTGAAGGTGCCGGTCTTAGTAAATGACCCCCAATACCTACAGCAGAAGTGCATTCTGGTTTAGAGCTACATTGCTACAAGGTGGTGGGGTTAGGGGCTATACTGCTGTCAGGTGGTGGAGATGTTCTGGTTAGAGGTTAATCTGCTGTCAGGTGGTGGGGATGTTCTGGTTAGGGGTTATACTGCTGTCAAGTGGTGGGGATGTTCTGGTTAGGGGCTATACTGCTGTCAGGTGGTGGAGATGTTCTGGTTAGAGGTTATACGGCTGTCAGGTGGTGGGGATGCTCTGTTAGGGGTTATACGGCTGTCAGGTGGTGGAGATGTTCTGGTTAGAGGTTAATCTGCTGTCAGGTGGTGGGGATGTTCTGGTTAGGGGTTATACTGCTGTCAGGTGGTGGAGATGTTCTGGTTAGGGGCTATACTGCTGTCAGGTGGTGGAGATGTTCTGGTTAGGGGCTATACTGCTGTCAGGTGGTGGAGATGTTCTGGTTAGAGGTTAATCTGCTGTCAGGTGGTGGGGATGTTCTGGTTAGGGGTTATACTGCTGTCAAGTGGTGGGGATGTTCTGGTTAGGGGCTATACTGCTGTCAGGTGGTGGAGATGTTCTGGTTAGAGGTTATACGGCTGTCAGGTGGTGGAGATGTTCTGGTTAGAGGTTAATCTGCTGTCAGGTGGTGGAGATGTTCTGGTTAGGGGTTATACTGCTGTCAGGTGGTGGAGATGTTCTGGTTAGGGGCTATACTGCTGTCAGGTGGTGGAGATGTTCTGGTTAGAGGTTATACGGCTGTCAGGTGGTGGAGATGTTCTGGTTAGAGGTTAATCTGCTGTCAGGTGGTGGAGATGTTCTGGTTAGGGGTTATATGGCTGTCAGGTGGTGGAGATGTTCTGGTTAGAGGTTAATCTGCTGTCAGGTGGTGGAGATGTTCTGGTTAGGGGTTATACTGCTGTCAGGTGGTGGAGATGTTCTGGTTAGGGGCTATACTGCTGTCAGGTGGTGGAGATGTTCTGGTTAGGGGTTATACTGCTGTCAGGTGGTGGAGATGTTCTGGTTAGGGGTTATACTGCTGTCAGGTGGTGGAGATGTTCTGTTAGGGGTTATACTGCTGTCAGGTGGTGGAGATGTTCTGGTTAGGGGTTATATTGCTGTCAGGTGGTGGGGATGTTCTGGTTAGAGGTTAATCTGCTGTCAGGTGGTGGGGATGTTCTGGTTAGGGGCTATACTGCTGTCAGGTGGTGGAGATGTTCTGGTTAGGGGCTATACTGCTGTCAGGTGGTGGAGATGTTCTGGTTAGGGGCTATACTGCTGTCAGGTGGTGGGGATGTTCTGGTTAGGGGCTATACTGCTGTCAGGTGGTGGAGATGTTCTGGTTGGGGCTATACTGCTGTCAGGTGGTGGAGATGTTCTGGTTAGAGGTTAATCTGCTGTCAGGTGGTGGGGATGTTCTGGTTAGAGGTTAATCTGCTGTCAGGTGGTGGGGATGTTCTGGTTAGGGGTTATACTGCTGTCAGGTGGTGGAGATGTTCTGGTTAAGGGTTGTATGGCTGTCAGGTGGTGGAGATGTTCTGGTTAGAGGTTAATCTGCTGTCAGGTGGTGGGGATGTTCTGGTTAGAGGTTAATCTGCTGTCAGGTGGTGGGGATGTTCTGGTTAGGGGTTAATCTGCTGTCAGGTGGTGGGGATGTTCTGGTTAGAGGTTAATCTGCTGTCAGGTGGTGGAGATGTTCTGGTTAGAGGTTAATCTGCTGTCAGGTGGTGGAGATGTTCTGGTTAGGGGTTATACTGCTGTCAGGTGGTGGGGATGTTCTGGTTAGAGGTTAATCTGCTGTCGGGTGGTGGGGATGTTCTGGTTAGAGGTTATACTGCTGTCAGGTGGTGGAGATGTTCTGTTAGGGGTTGTATGGCTGTCAGGTGGTGGGGATGTTCTGGTTAGGGGTTATACGGCTGTCAGGTGGTGGGGATGTTCTGGTTAGGGGTTATACGGCTGTCAGGTGGTGGGGATGTTCTGGTTAGAGGTTAATCTGCTGTCAGGTGGTGGGGATGTTCTGGTTAGGGGTTATATGGCTGTCAGGTGGTGGGGATGTTCTGGTTAGAGGTTAATCTGCTGTCAGGTGGTGGGGATGTTCTGGTTAGAGGTTAATCTGCTGTCAGGTGGTGGGGATGTTCTGGTTAGAGGTTAATCTGCTGTCAGGTGGTGGGGATGTTCTGGTTAGAGGTTAATCTGCTGTCAGGTGGTGGGGATGTTCTGGTTGGGGGTTATATTGCTGTCAGGTGGTGGAGATGTTCTGGTTGGGGGTTATATTGCTGTCAGGTGGTGGGGATGCTCTGGTTAGAGGTTAATCTGCTGTCAGGTTGTGGGGATGTTCTGGTTGGGGGTTATATTGCTGTCAGGTGGTGGAGATGTTCTGGTTAGGGGTTATATTGCTGTCAGGTGGTGGGGATGTTCTGGTTAGGGGTTGTATGGCTGTCAGGTGGTGGGGATGTTCTGGTTAGGGGTTATACTGCTGTCAGGTGGTGGAGATGTTCTGGTTAGAGGTTATACTGCTGTCAGGTGGTGGGGATGTTCTGGTTAGGGGTTGTATGGCTGTCAGGTGGTGGGGATGTTCTGGTTAGGGGTTATACGGCTGTCGGGTGGTGGGGATGTTCTGGTTAGGGGTTAAACGGCTGTCGGGTGGTGGGGATGTTCTGGTTAGAGGTTAATCTGCTGTCAGGTGGTGGGGATGTTCTGGTTAAGGGTTATACGGCTGCCGGGTGGTGGGGATGTTCTGGTTAGGGGTTAAATGGCTGTCGGGTGGTGGGGATGTTCTGGTTAGAGGTTAATCTGCTGTCAGGAGGTGGGGATGTTCTGGTTAGGGGCTATACTGCTGTCAGGTGGTGGAGATGTTCTGGTTAGGGGTTGTATGGCTGTCAGGTGGTGGAGATGTTCTGGTTAGGGGTTATACTGCTGTCAGGTGGTGGGGATGTTCTGGTTAGGGGTTATATTGCTGTCAGGTGGTGGAGATGTTCTGGTTAGGGGTTATACTGCTGTCAGGTGGTGGGGATGTTTTGGTTAGGGGTTATACGGCTGTCAGGTGGTAGGGATGTTCTGGTTAGGGGTTATACTGCTGTCAGGTGGTGGGGATGTTCTGGTTAGAGGTTAATCTGCTGTCAGGTGGTGGGGATGTTCTGGTTAGGGGTTATACGGCTGTCAGGTGGTAGGGATGTTCTGGTTAGGGGTTATACTGCTGTCAGGTGGTGGAGATGTTCTGGTTAGAGGTTAATCTGCTGTCAGGTGGTGGGGATGTTCTGGTTAGGGGTTATACTGCTGTCAGGTGGTGGGGATGTTCTGGTTAGAGGTTATATTGCTGTCAGGTGGTGGGGATGTTCTGGTTAGGGGTTATACGGCTGTCGGGTGGTGGGGATGTTCTGGTTAGGGGTTAAACGGCTGTCGGGTGGTGGAGATGTTCTGGTTAGGGGTTGTATGGCTGTCAGGTGGTGGGGATGTTCTGGTTAGGGGTTATACGGCTGTCGGGTGGTGGGGATGTTCTGGTTAGGGGTTGTATTGCTGTCAGGTGGTGGAGATGTTCTGTTAGGGGTTATACTGCTGTCAGGTGGTGGAGATGTTCTGTTAGGGGTTGTATGGCTGTCAGGTGGTGGGGATGTTCTGGTTAGGGGTTATACTGCTGTCAGGTGGTGGAGATGTTCTGGTTAGAGGTTAATCTGCTGTCAGGTGGTGGAAATGTTCTGGTTAGGGGTTATACTGCTGTCAGGTGGTGGGGATGCTCTGTTAGGGGTTGTATGGCTGTCAGGTGGTGGACATGTTCTGGTTAGGGGTTGCATGGCTGTCAGGTGGTGGGGATGTTCTGGTTAGGGGTTATACGGCTGTCGGGTGGTGGGGATGTTCTGGTTAGGGGTTGTATTGCTGTCAGGAGGTGGAGATGTTCTGTTAGGGGTTATACGGCTGTCAGGTGGTGGAGATGTTCTGTTAGGGGTTATACTGCTGTCAGGTGGTGGAGATGTTCTGTTAGGGGTTGTATGGCTGTCAGGTGGTGGAGATGTTCTGTTAGGGGTTGTACTGCTGTCAGGTGGTGGGGATGTTCTGGTTAGGGGTTATACTGCTGTCAGGTGGTGGGGATGTTCTGGTTAGGGGTTATACTGCTGTCAGGTGGTGGGGATGTTCTGGTTAGGGGTTATACTGCTGTCAGGTGGTGGAGATGTTCTGTTAGGGGTTATACTGCTGTCAGGTGGTGGGGATGTTCTGGTTAGGGGTTATACTGCTGTCAGGTGGTGGGGATGCTCTGTTAGGGGTTGTATGGCTGTCAGGTGGTGGAGATGTTCTGTTAGGGGTTGTATGGCTGTCAGGTGGTGGGGATGTTCTGGTTAGGGGTTATACTGCTGTCAGGTGGTGGAGATGTTCTGTTAGGGGTTGTATGGCTGTCAGGTGGTGGGGATGTTCTGGTTAGGGGTTATACTGCTGTCAGGTGGTGGAGATGTTCTGGTTAGGGGTTATACTGCTGTCAGGTGGTGGAGATGTTCTGGTTAGGGGTTATACTGCTGTCAGGTGGTGGAGATGTTCTGTTAGGGGTTATACTGCTGTCAGGTGGTGGAGATGTTCTGTTAGGGGTTGTATGGCTGTCAGGTGGTGGGGATGTTCTGGTTAGGGGTTATACGGCTGTCGGGTGGTGGAAATGTTCTGGTTAGAGGTTAATCTGCTGTCAGGTGGTGGAGATGTTCTGGTTAGGGGTTATACTGCTGTCAGGTGGTGGAGATGTTCTGGTTAGGGGTTATACGGCTGTCAGGTGGTGGAGATGTTCTGGTTAGGGGTTATACTGCTGTCAGGTGGTGGGGATGCTCTGTTAGGGGTTATACTGCTGTCAGGTGGTGGAGATGTTCTGTTAGGGGTTGTATGGCTGTCAGGTGGTGGGGATGTTCTGGTTGGGGGTTATATTGCTGTCAGGTGGTGGAGATGTTCTGGTTAGGGGTTATATTGCTGTCAGGTGGTGGAGATGTTCTGGTTAGGGGTTATACTGCTGTCAGGTGGTGGAGATGTTCTGTTAGGCGTTGTATGGCTGTCAGGTGGTGGGGATGTTCTGGTTAGGGGTTATACTGCTGTCAGGTGGTGGGGATGTTCTGGTTAGGGGTTATACTGCTGTCAGGTGGTAGGGATGTTCTGGTTAGGGGTTATACTGCTGTCAGGTGGTGGGGATGTTCTGGTTAGGGGTTATACTGCTGTCAGGTGGTGGGGATGCTCTGTTAGGGGTTATATTGCTGTCAGGTGGTGGGGATGTTCTGGTTAGGGGTTATATTGCTGTCAGGTGGTGGGGATGTTCTGGTTAGGGGTTATACTGCTGTCAGGTGGTGGGGATGCTCTGTTAGGGGTTATACTGCTGTCAGGTGGTGGAGATGTTCTGGTTAGGGGTTATACGGCTGTCAGGTGGTGGGGATTTGCTGTTTTGGATTGACATTGCTGCCTGTAATTCCACTCTAGAGCATCTAAAGGAAATTGCCCCCCAGCTTTCAGACCCTGGATGTACATCCCATCAAGATGCAGTGCAAGAACAAAAAACTGCTGGAAGCATTGTCCATGGAAGAGGGAAACCTCTCTAGGGACTATAGGGAGACAGTAGATCAGTGCATCACCATTGCAGTAAGCTGGTCTTGTTGTGCCCCCTATCTTTATATGCTGTGTGACTGAGAAGCAGACAGTAAGACGCACACAAATGGTGGAAAACAGAAACTTTACATGCGGTACATACTTAAACCCATATGGCGGTATACATATTAATAACGTCTCCAGAGATATGATTTATCACCCTAAGTACTTAATCTGTTTGCCTCCAGGTATGTGGCTCTGCTATTCCTCACAACTGTTTTGAGACCCAGTACACAAATGGGGCCTGCTACATCGTGGACTCCAGTCTCACTGTGTCCAGTAAGAGTACCCCTGGTTTTGAAGGTAGGTACAACAAGGGGACAAGTGGCCCTAGTATCAGACACCTATGCAGCCATGGTATCCAGTGATGACTGGGGGAGGTTTGTGAAGGATCCTTGGGGTACCTTATGTCCTACTTAAACACTGCCTCAGATATCAAGGGGTTAACGCACCACACCTGGGTATGTGCACAAATCATGTGTTACTCTCACCCTTCTTATACAAACCTGTTGACAATATGTGATTTCTCGTGTTCAAATCGCGGATCCACAAAACATGGATACCAGGCATATGCGCGGTCTGCAATTTTCCTGTTCCACGCATCCCACCTTATGGTAGAAATGCCTATTCTTGCCCACAAAACAGACACCTACAGTACAGACCAAAAGTTTGGACGCACCTTCTCATTCAAAGAGTTTTCTTTATTTTCATGACTATGACAATTGTAGATTCGCACTGAAGGCATCAAAACTATGAATTATCACATGTGGAATTATATACATAACAAACAAGTGTGAAACAACTGAAAATATGTCATATTCTAGGTTCTTCACAGTAGCCACCTTCTGCTTTGATTACTGCTTTGCACACTCTTGGCATTCTCTTGATGAGCTTCCAGAGGTAGTCACCTGAAATGGTCTTCCAACAGTCTTGAAGGAGTTCCCAGAGATGCTTAGCACTTGTTGGCCCTTTTGCCTTCGCTCTGCGGTCCAGCTCACCCCAAACCATCTCGATTGGGTTCAGGTCCGGTGACTGTGGAGGCCAGGTCATCTGGCGCAGCACCCCATCACTCTCCTTCATGGTCAAATAGCCCTTACACAGCCTGGAGGTGTGTTTGGGGTCATTGTCCTGTTGAAAAATAAATGATGGTCCAACTAAACGCAAACCGGATGGAATAGCATGCCGCTGCAAGATGCTGTGGTAGCCATGCTGGTTCAGTATGCCTTCAATTCTGAATAAATCCCCAACAGTGTCACCAGCAAAGCCCCCCCACACCATCACACCTCCTCCTCCATGCTTCACGTTGGGAACCAGGCATGTAGAGTCCATCCGGTCACCTTTTCTGCGTCGCACAAAGACACGGTGGTTGGAACCAAAGATCTCACATTTGGACTCATCAGACCAAAGCACAGATTTCCACTGGTCTAATGTCCATTCCTTGTGTTCTTTAGCCCAAACAAGTCTCTTCTGCTTGTTGCCTGTCCTTAGCAGTGGTTTCCTAGCAGATCCTCTACCATGAAGGCCTGATTCACACAGTCTCCTCCTAACAGTTGTCCTAGAGATGTGTCTGCTGCTAGAACTCTGGGTGGCATTGACCTGGTCTCTAATCTGAGCTGCTGTTAACCTGCGATTTCTGAGGCTGGTGACTCGGATGAACTTCTCCTCCACAGCAGAGGTGACTCTTGGTCTTCCTTTCCTGGGGCGGTCCGCATGTGAGCCAGTTTCTTTGTAGCGCTTGATGGTTTTTGTGACTGCACTTGGGGACACTTTCAAAGTTTTCCCAATTTTTCAGACTGACTGACCTTCATTCCCTAAAGTAATGATGGCCACTCGTTTTTCTTTACTTAGCTGCTTTTTTCTTGCCATAATACAAATTCTAACAGTCTATTCAGTAGGACTATCAGCTGTGTATCCACCTGACTTCTCCACAACGCAACTGGTGGTCCCAACCCCATTTATAAGGCAAGAAATCCCACTTATTACACCTGACAGGGCACACCTGTGAAGTGAAGACCATTTCAGGTGACTACCTCTTGAAGCTCATCAAGAGAATGCCAAGAGTGTGCAAAGCAGTAATCAAAGCAAAAGGTGGCTACTGTGAAGAACCTAGAATATGACATATTTTCAGTTGTTTCACACTTTTTGTTATGTATATAATTCCACATGTGATAATTCATAGTTTTGATGCCTTCAGTGCGAATCTACAATTTTCATAGTCATTGCTGTCTAGCCCTGTCAATCAATGGAAGGGGGGGCTCAGATTATTCGGCCCCGCCTCTGAGTGCTTGAATTGCTCATTCGCATATGAATAAAAACGTAGATATTTCTGTAGCTGTTTATCATACAGACAAAAGAAAGGTACAGTTTTAATCAGTGTGATGATCCCTAGCAGCCAGTCTGGTTTAATAGGGGTGATCCTGGTGACAGGGCCGCTTTAAGTCCCACCCCAGGTACACCACAAATTCCTCTAGAAAGCCGACTTCCAGTCCACAATTTGCATAAATCCTTCTGATTTTGTGCCAGGATTTTCTCAACATTTAGGACAATCCTGGCAAATTTGAGGCTCTTGGCAACTATGCTTTTCAGGCCTCTTTTGTCCTACATCCCGACCTACTGGCTGTTCCACTCTATAGCCCTCACTTCCTCCTTCATCCCTATTTGCTCGACCATCTTCAATCCCAAACTACCACCTGTCCTTCCCAATTCCCACCATTTCTTCCTCCATCCCTACCTACTGCCTGTCTCTCTTCCTCACCCACTCCTTCCTCCATCCCTACCTACTGCCTGTCTCTCTTCCTCACCCACTTCTTCCTCCATACCTACCTATCTGTCTCCTCCTCCTCACCCTCTTCTTCCTCCATCCCTACCTACTGACTGTCTCCTCCTCCTCACCAACTCCTTCCTCCATCCCTACCTTCTGCCTGTCTTCTTCACCTCATTCACTCCTTTCTCCATCCCTACCTTCTGCCTGTCTTCTTCTCCTCATTCACTCCTTTCTCCATCCCTACCTTCTGCCTGTCTTCTTCACCTCATTCACTCCTTTCTCCATCCCTACCTTCTGCCTGTCTTCTTCTCCTCATTCACTCCTTTCTCCATCCCTACCTTCTGCCTGTCTTCTTCTCCTCATCCACTCCTTCCTCCATTCCTACCTATTGCCTGTCTCCTCCTCACCCACCCTTTCCCACATCCTGCCTATTGTCTTTCTCTCACCCTCCCCACCCATTCCCTCCTCCCCACATACTGCTTGTTTTCCCCGCGTTGCTCCCCACCAGCTTTACCATTCCTCCTTGCCTACTACTCCTGTTTCTCCATTTGGTTCTTGCCTCCACATTTCATGAAGTACCGTAGTATTCCAGCCCATCTTTCTGGTGAATGTTATATGGAGAGGTGTCTCATTTCCTCTGTGTACTCTTCATTCTTGTCTCATTGATGTTCTCTAGAATGCCAGAATGATGATGTGGATCTGTGTTTCCTATTCGATGACTCGCACAGTGTGGGGGAACTAGAGTTTGGAAAAGTTCAGAAGTTCCTACTGAACACAATCCAGAACCTAAAGAGCAGCACTGTACATGTAAGAGAGGTGGCTGATGACCATGATACATGAGAACGGGATCTCCACTGCCCCTGAACGTCTTCATATTCCATCATGTCTACTCTTCAGCAAAAACTGTACACCAGTTCCCTACCCTTTCTTCCATTCAACTCCAACATCTCTCAAGTTTTCAAAATTCTCTGCTCTTTTTCATCATCATCATCCACTAACCTCACATACCAGTATTATTAGTTCCCTCCACCATCACACACACATCCCCATTCTACAGTACCCTCCATCATTGCAAACCAATATCTCCATTCTCCAGCACCCTCCACCATCACATACCAACATCTCCAATCTTCAGTACACTCCACCATAACATACCAATATCTCCATTCTCCAGCACCCCCCACCATCACATACCAATATCCCCATTCCCCAGCACCCCCCACCATCACATACCAATATCTCCATTCTCCAGCACCCCCCACCATCACATACCAATATCTCCATTCTCCAGCACCCTCCACCATCACACACCAATATCTCCATTCTCCAGCACCCTCCACCATCACACACCAATATCTACATTCTCCAGCACCCTCCACCATCACATACCAATATCTCCATTCTCCAGCACCCTCCACCATCACATACCAATATCTCCATTCTCCAGCACCCTCCACCATCACACACCAATATCTACATTCTCCAGCACCCCCCACCATCACATACCAATATCTCCATTCTCCAGCACCCCCCACCATCACACACCAATATCTCCATTCTCCAGCACCCCCCACCATCACACACCAATATCTCCATTCTCCAGCACCCCCCACCATCACATACCAATATCTCCATTCTCCAGCACCCTCCACCATCACACACCAATATCTACATTCTCCAGCACCCTCCACCATCACATACCAATATCTCCATTCTCCAGCACCCCCCACCATCACATACCAATATCTCCATTCTCCAGCACCCTCCACCATCACACACACATCCCCATTCTACAGTACCCTCCATCATTGCAAACCAATATCTCCATTCTCCAGCACCCTCCACCATCACATACCAACATCTCCAATCTTCAGTACACTCCACCATAACATACCAATATCTCCATTCTCCAGCACCCCCCACCATCACATACCAATATCCCCATTCCCCAGCACCCCCCACCATCACATACCAATATCTCCATTCTCCAGCACCCCCCACCATCACATACCAATATCTCCATTCTCCAGCACCCTCCACCATCACACACCAATATCTCCATTCTCCAGCACCCTCCACCATCACACACCAATATCTACATTCTCCAGCACCCTCCACCATCACATACCAATATCTCCATTCTCCAGCACCCTCCACCATCACATACCAATATCTCCATTCTCCAGCACCCTCCACCATCACACACCAATATCTACATTCTCCAGCACCCCCCACCATCACATACCAATATCTCCATTCTCCAGCACCCCCCACCATCACATACCAATATCTCCATTCTCCAGCACCCCCCACCATCACACACCAATATCTCCATTCTCCAGCACCCCCCACCATCACATACCAATATCTCCATTCTCCAGCACCCTCCACCATCACACACCAATATCTACATTCTCCAGCACCCTCCACCATCACATACCAATATCTCCATTCTCCAGCACCCCCCACCATCACATACCAATATCTCCATTCTCCAGCACCCCCCACCATCACACACCAATATCTCCATTCTCCAGCACCCCCCACCATCACACACCAATATCTCCATTCTCCAGCACCCTCCACCATCACACACCAATATCTACATTCTCCAGCACCCTCCACCATCACATACCAATATCTCCATTTTCCAGCACCCCCCACCATCACATACCAATATCTCCATTCTCCAGCACCCCCCCACCATCACACACCAATATCTCCATTCTCCAGCACCCCCCACCATCACACACCAATATCTCCATTCTCCAGCACCCCCCCACCATCACATACCAATATCTCCATTCTCCAGCACCCCCCACCATCACACACCAATATCTCCATTCTCCAGCACCCCCCACCATCACATACCAATATCTCCATTCTCCAGCACCCTCCACCATCACACACCAATATCTACATTCTCCAGCACCCCCCACCATCACATACCAATATCTCCATTCTCCAGCACCCCCCACCATCACATACCAATATCTCCATTCTCCAGCACCCCCCACCATCACACACCAATATCTCCATTCTCCAGCACCCCCCACCATCACACACCAATATCTCCATTCTCCAGCACCCTCCACCATCACACACCAATATCTACATTCTCCAGCACCCTCCACCATCACATACCAATATCTCCATTTTCCAGCACCCCCCACCATCACATACCAATATCTCCATTCTCCAGCACCCCCCCACCATCACACACCAATATCTCCATTCTCCAGCACCCTCCACCATCTCATACCAATATCTCCATTCTCCAGCACCCTCCACCATCCCACACCAATATCTCCATTCTCCAGAACCCTCCACCATCTCATACCAATATCTCCATTCTCCAGCACCCCCCACCATCACACACCAATATCTCCATTCTCCAGCACCCTCCACCATCACACACCAATATCTCCATTCTCCAGCACCCCCCACCATCACATACCAATATCTCCATTCTCCAGCACCCTCCACCATCACACACACATCCCCATTCTACAGTACCCTCCATCATTGCAAACCAATATCTCCATTCTCCAGCACCCTCCACCATCACACACTAGTGTATTTCTCAGTATCCTACCAACCAACCACCTTTCCATCTGTATTTTCCACAGACCTCCTACATCCCCCCTTCCTGAGTGCCTTCCATGATCTCCACTTTCTGCTGCCCAGGCTCTTTTGTTCCACCTCCTTCTCTTTTGGGGTCTGTTCTTTTGCCTTTTTTCCTTCTTTACAATAAACCATCACTTTTCTCTTCACAGTTTTCTGTTGTTATGTTTTCAACAATGCCAAAGACAGTTTTGAACTTTACGGATCATCAACTTGGAAAAGCCGAAGAAAAAATTAAGGAGATGAAGCATATAGGAGGTTTTGGATATTTATACAGAGCCCTCAGATTCACACTGTAAGTGCTCAGCATTCCTGGAGATGATACCATGAGGAATAGATTCTGTTGAGTGGAGTAGTCAGTGTGTCCTCTGCTGGTCAGGGATGGGGCCTTATATAGAGTGTCTTTATACTTCTCATTCCAGCTCTGCCATTACTCTTCCTGAGAATGTATGAAGCATTGGTGTTGGGGCTGCTGCCGGGAGACGGGCATAGCTCTTATGTGACCTCAGATATGGCACATGTTCACTCTGCCACACACCTGTATCTCATCCCATACACATTGGATTACAGGAAGCAATGGCAGCTCCTTGACATCTGTCGTTTCTGAAGGTCTATGTGTAGATTCGGGATAAGCCTGTTTTATGTGATGAGAAGGAATTAGGCTGACGCATGTTTTCCTGCAGAAACGAGATCTTCACCCCAGAAGCTGGAGCCCGGCAGCACGCCAAGAAGGTACTTCTGCTGCTGACTGATGGAGAAGTCAATGATGGTAACAACGGAGCAACAGAAGCTGCAGACAAACTAAAAGTCACCCGTTATGTCATTGGGGTAATCAGCTTATGGTTTGACATTACTGGGCTATCCTCTGTCCTCAACTCCTCACCCATGACACAATGACAGGCCTATCCTCCATCCTCCATAAATAACTCATGACACCACCACGGGGCTATATCACCCATGACACCACCACAGGGCTATGCTCTGTCCACCATGAATCATCTATGACACCACCACAGGGCTATCCTCTGTCCTCCACTTTTCACCCATGACACCATACCCAGGGCTATCCTCTGTCCTCCACTTTTCATGACACCATCACAAGACTATCCTCCATGAATCACTCATGACACCATCTCAAGGCTATCCTCCGTGAATCACCCATGACACCATCACAAGGCTATTCTCTATCCCCCATGAATCACTAATGACACCACCACAGAACTATGCTCTGTCAACCATGAATCATCTATGACACCACCACAGGGCTATCCTCTGTCCTCCGTTAATCACCCATGACACCACTACAGGGCTATTCTCTGTCCTCATGAATCACCCATGACACCACCATAGGGCTATGCTCTGTCCTCCATGAATCCTCTATGACACCGGCACAAAGCTATTCTCTGTCCTCCATGAATCCTCTGACACCATCACAGGGCTATTCTCTGTCCTCCATGAATCCTCTATGACGCCACCACAGGGCTATTCTCTGTCCTCCATGAATCCTCTATGACACCACCACAGGGCTATCCTCTACTCTAAACTTTCACTTTAAATGTCAGCCTATGTATTCTTTACAATTTTCACTTACTCCACACAGGTCGGAAACAACTTTAAAGCTGAAGATATAACTGAACTGCCCTCTAATCCAAAGGAACATCACACACACGAGATAGGGGATTTCTCACAGCTGGAGGCCATTTTTAAAGAGATGCAATCCAAGATGCTGGCCATTGAGGGTGAGTCATTGTACTTACATTACATTACGTATCCTGTACTGATCCCGAGTTACAGCCTGTATTATACCCCAGAGCTGCGCTCACTATTCTGCTGGTGCAGTCACTGTGTATATACATTACTTATCCTGTACTGATCCTGAGTTACATCCTGTATTATACTCCAGAGCTGCACTCACTATTCTGCTGGTGCAGTCACTGTGTACATACATTACTTATCCTGTACTGATCCTGAGTTACATCCTGTATTATACTCCAGAGCTGCACTCACTATTCTGCTGGTGCAGTCACTGTGTACATACATTACTTATCCTGTACTGATCCTGAGTTACATCCTGTATTACACTCCAGAGCTGCACTCACTATTCTGCTGGTGCAGTCACTGTGTACATACATTACTTATCCTGTACTGATCCTGAGTTACATCCTGTATTATACTCCAGAGCTGCGCTCACTATTCTGCTGGTGCAGTCACTGTGTACATACATTACTTATCCTGTACTGATCCTGAGTTACATCCTGTATTACACTCCAGAGCTGCACTCACTATTCTGCTGGTGCAGTCACTGTGTACATACATTACGTATCCTGTACTGATCCTGAGTTACATCCTGTATTATACTCCAGAGCTGCACTCACTATTCTGCTGGTGCAGTCACTGTGTACATACATTACTTATCCTGTACTGATCCTGAGTTACATCCTGTATTATACTCCAGAGCTGCACTCACTATTCTGCTGGTGCAGTCACTGTGTACATACATTACTTATCCTGTACTGATCCTGAGTTACATCCTGTATTATACTCCAGAGCTGCACTCACTATTCTGCTGGTGCAGTCACTGTGTACATACATTACTTATCCGGTACTGATCCTGAGTTACATCCTGTATTATACCCCAGAGCTGCGCTCACTATTCTGCTGGTGCAGTCACTGGGTACATACATTACTTATCCTGTACTGATCCTGAGTTACATCCTGTATTATACCCCAGAGCTGCGCTCACTATTCTGCTGGTGCAGTCGCTGTGTACATACATTACTTATCCTGTACTGATCCTCAGTCACATCCTGTATTATACTCCAGAGCTGCACTCACTATTCTGCTGGTGCAGTCACTGTGTACATACATTACTTATCCTGTACTGATCCTGAGTTACATCCTGTATTATACTCCAGAGCTGCACTCACTATTCTGCTGGTGCAGTCAGCTGTGTACATACATTACTTATCCTGTACTGATCCTGAGTTACATCCTGTATTATACTCCAGAGCTGCACTCACTATTCTGCTGGTGCAGTCACTGTGTACATACATTACTTATCCTGTACTGATCCTGAGTTACATCCTGTATTATACTCCAGAGCTGCACTCACTATTCTGCTGGTGCAGTCGCTGTGTACATACATTACTTATCCTGTACTGATCCTGAGTTACATCCTGTATTATACTCCAGAGCTGCACTCACTATTCTGCTGGTGCAGTCGCTGTGTACATACATTACTTATCCTGTACTGATCCTGAGTTACATCCTGTATTATACCCCAGAGCTGCACTCACTATTCTGCTGGTGCAGTCACTGTGTACATACATTACTTATCCTGTACTGATCCTGAGTTACATCCTGTATTATACCCCAGAGCTGCACTCACTATTCTGCTGGTGCAGTAGCTGTGTACATACATTACTTATCCTGTACTGATCCTCAGTCACATCCTGTATTATACTCCGGAGCTGCACTCACTATTCTGCTGGTGCAGTCACTGTGTACATACATTACTTATCCTGTACTGATCCTGAGTTACATCCTGTATTATACTCCAGAGCTGCACTCATTCTGCTGGTGCAGTCACTGTGTACATACATTACTTATCCTGTACTGATCCTGAGTTACATCCTGTATTATACTCCAGAGCTGCACTCACTATTCTGCTGGTGCAGTCACTGTGTACATACATTACTTATCCTGTACTGATCCTGAGTTACATCCTGTATTATACTCCAGAGCTGCACTCACTATTCTGCTGGTGCAGTCGCTGTGTACATACATTACTTATCCTGTACTGATCCTGAGTTACATCCTGTATTATACTCCAGAGCTGCACTCACTATTCTGCTGGTGCAGTCAGTGTGCACATACATTACTTATCCTGTACTGATCCTGAGTTACATCCTGTATTATACTCCAGAGCTGCACTCACTATTCTGCTGGTGCAGTCACTGGGTACATACATTACTTATCCTGTACTGATCCTGAGTTACATCCTGTATTATACTCCAGAGCTGCACTCACTATTCTGCTGGTGCAGTCACTGTGTACATACATTACTTATCCTGTACTGATCCTGAGTTACATCCTGTATTATACCCCAGAGCTGCACTCACTATTCTGCTGGTGCAGTCACTGTGTACATACATTACTTATCCTGTACTGATCCTGAGTTACATCCTGTATTATACTCCAGAGCTGCACTCACTATTCTGCTGGTGCAGTCGCTGTGCACATACATTACTTATCCTGTACTGATCTTAGAGCCTGTATTAGGGAATATTCACACCTGGCACTTTTATGGCAGAATATTTCTATGACTGAAAGTCAGTTCTTCTTCCAGAGGAATCGGAGAGTTGGAGACAGTGCTGCATCTAATCTGCCAAGTGTGAATGAACCTGTACTGTCCACATACAGACCCGGTGTGAGATGACCTGGACGGGGGGGGGGGGATATAACATGATAAAGGTGATGTCATCCATAATTTTTACTTCCAGGGGTCGCACATGGTTCCGGTTTTACACGAGAAATGTCTTCTGCTGGGTTGAGTGCCTCTTTTACACAGGTAGGTGAACAGTAGGTGTTATATGGAGTGCGAGGTGCTCCACAATACGTTTAGCAGAACAGGTCCACCACTGAGGGGCGCCGGGGACACTCCGGAGTCTATTCTGCAGACAGTTCAGTATCTGCCCCCCCGAATGAGGAATAGTCCAGTAAACCCAGTATCTGCCCCCTCCACCTGAGGAATAGTCCAGTATCCCCAGTATCTGCCCCTCCGACTGAGGAATAGTCCAGTATCTGCCCCTCCGACTGAGGAATAGTCCAGTATCTGCCCCTCCGACTGAGGAATAGTCCAGTATCTGCCCCTCCGACTGAGGAATAGTCCAGTATCTGCCCCTCCGACTGAGGAATAGTCCAGTATCTGCCCCTCCGACTGAGGAATAGTCCAGTATCTGCCCCTCCGACTGAGGAATAGTCCAGTATCCCTAGTATCTGTCCCCTCCACCTGAGGAATAGTCCAGTATCCCTAGTATCTGTCCCCTCCACCTGAGGAATAGTCCAGAGTAGTAAGGGGGTATATTTTTTGTCAAACTGCAAAGTGACAGGTACCACGCCCCCTTTTATACAAATACCCCCGCCCTTTTTATATTGCTTGATATTAAATTTATATTGATTTTAATATTTAATTTAATAATTGCATTAAAAATCAAACGATGACAAATTGAATTAGTTTTAAAAAGATTTATTAATTTTCCTTATTTACAACAGTCCCGTAGGGACAGACACGTTTGATTGTAAATACAGCATCGTATACATAATCGTTTTGTGCGTTTTGTTACAAATGAACGCACAATACAGTGTTTTTTCTAAAATCGTTAGTGAACATTTTTAACACATTTTCAAAAGACATTCCTTTAGCGAGACATTGTAAGATATAGATACAGTAACGGCCGCAGACTGTACTAACGGCGTCTTGTATTTGTCTGTTTTGATACCTTATAGTCTTAGAATTTTTATGTAAAACTTCATAAAAGTCGCCAGGAAATATTTCATTTGTGGGTGATAAACCATAACTATAAAAAAAAATAGATACATCAAAATTAAAATCCAATGCTTCCCCCGCTGATACGAATTATCTGTATTTACAATGTATGCAGCGGGCCTGTCGATTTTATCCCTCTGTAATAAATCGCACGGAAATACACCCTTAAATTTGCGCCGGGCGTTTAATATCAGCTTTAATAACACAGGCAATTTCATAATTATTCATGTTTATTGAAAATCATATAATACCTCCCGCCGATTATTTATTTAAATAATATTTTCATGACCTGAATATACAATCATTTTAATTGTGTTCGCAATCGGTTCGGCAAATCTAATTTCAGCTCTCAGATTGCCAGTTTTTACTAGAGAGAAATGACCGCCGGGCTCTTGATCCGGCGATAAATCAAAAGCGAACAAAGTGTTCAAAAACTCGCGCCGATCCACGGATAAAGCATTGTCGGCCTTGTGTTTCCCCGAAATATGTACTAGGGCCATATATTCAGGAACAGCTGATTCGTCTTGGAAGTTGGGTTGAAAAGGTTTTGCCGGTATCTGACCATCCAAATGTAAGGCGGCATTGTAACGGACTGTTTCAGCAGACAAGGGGTTAAAACCTGTTTAGGCGATATGCCCCTTTCTGAGAGACAGGCACAGCTACTGCAGAACACCAACCTCCCGAACTGGATACAAAATAGCACTCCAAACTGGAACCTCGCAAATAGCTGTCAGCAGACGAACAGGAAAAGCATACAATCAGCTTACACTCCTGGCAATGTCACAACCAGACAGCTGAGAAGCTCTGACAGAAGCCTTTCAGAACCTCCTCCTTGAGTTCTCTTTGTTGTGCTGTTCAGTTCCTCATCTCGTTAGCCTCTCTCAGCTGTCATGTAGTTGGACTAATTGCTTCCCTTTAAATTCCGCCCCATAATGCATTACTGGGCGGCTTATACTACTTCCTGGAGTGTGTGTGCATGCTGATCTTGTTTTCCAGTCTGCTACAAAGTTAAGTGCTGAACATTTATCTGTTATTTTCTGTTTGCTGGATCCCAGGTGACCCTGACTCCCTCCGTGTCTGGTGTAGGGAGCCGGTGGTCGTGTCCCCTCACTATTGTAGGGTGTTCAGGGGTTATATAGTCGAGGTACGTGGATATGCAACCATCCACCTCTGGGATCTTTGCATAGGCTGAGCAGCCAGGGAAAGTCTCAGGTCTTGTGCAGGGGTCTCCCTTTTGGTTCCTTAGCTTTAGATCCACTCTGTCATATATGCATGTTGCTTTGTCTTGTTTCCTGTACACCGTCCGTGACAGGCAATCAGTCTCTAACAGCATACAGGGAATCCCCCCAATAACGAGACAAGGCTCCGTGTTGAGGGTCAGCAGTGGTCTGACTGTACTTCAGATACAGCCTCTTTTATTCATAAAAAACAAACATAGTACTGCCCACAGGGTTTTGAAATCCAACCAATCAATATCTTTCAACACACACAATGCAAGTACAGCAACCAATCGTTCCCGCCCCCTAGAGGACCAGAAGGGAGACTGCGACACAGGACAGATACAACACATCCCCACAATGCATCATGGT
Source organism: Bufo gargarizans (assembly GCF_014858855.1). Classification (NCBI taxonomy): domain Eukaryota; kingdom Metazoa; phylum Chordata; class Amphibia; order Anura; family Bufonidae; genus Bufo; species Bufo gargarizans. The sequence continues at coordinate 27,933 of NW_025334646.1, read as the reverse complement.
TTCCTTCTCTCTGTCCCAGAGACAACCGAGGGCAATCCAATTATCTCTCAGGACAAAGGGAGATCGCCAATACACATGTGGAGACAACAGGACAGACATCACCATTTAAACACACAATGGGACTATAGACAATAGACAATAGAACCACACCCAGCATATTCCTCCCAAGCTGACAAGTTACACTTATTATAAATTGTTACAACTTTGTGAGGTTACATTGTCCATACATATAACTTACATCAATTTAAACAGTATATCTTGGGGGACAAACCTATCCAAAATTCCCTGGAATAGGTTCAGGGGTTCAAAAGTTAGTATGGGCCATAATCCTGAGGCAAGAGGCCTTCAAACAGCTCCCTCCAACACACATTGGCGAGGTTGGTTTCGCCACACATCTCCCCCCCCCCCCCCCAGGGAAGACTAACCAGATACCTGACCTCACGCCGGTCGGTACCTGAGTTAGTCTGGCAGCCCACCCACAACCCAATACTGGACCTGTTGAATTTAGTAGGGTGTCTCTGTCCAGTGAATCCACCAAGGTTATATTGGTAGCTGGTACTCCCGGTCTCTGAGTTGCTCCCTGGCTTGGAGTGGAGGTTGCTTTGTGGGCAGGGATCAGCGGGACTCTGCCCTAGTGCCAGCGTTACCACGGAAGAAGCCTGGTTGGAGTCTGGTTGTTGGAGGGAGAAACCGACTGTCTCCCCTTTGGCTAAACAGCCCTGTTGCTGGGGGGCAGGACCGACTGTCCCTACCCCCTGTGCTGTAAGTGCAGAGACCACGGTCCCATCTGCACTGTTGTGGGGCTTACTGTCTCCCCCTGGTGTGTTAAGCTGCCGCTGGGGAGAGGGGGTAGCGAGCTCCTCTCCCATACATACTTCCAGCCGCTGGGGAGGGCGACCGACTGCCTCCGCTCCCAATACAGTGTCCTGCTGCTGGGGAAAGGAGACTGGGCTCTCTATTCCCTGTAGGACACTGTCTCTGCCCCCTGTAACTCCACCTGCTGCTGGGGAATGGAGACTGGGCTCCCCATTCCCAAAAAATCATGCTGCTGCTGGGGGACAGGACCGACTGTCTCTGCCCCCTGTAACTCCGCCTGCCGCTGGGGAATGGAGACTGGGCTTCCAATTCCCTGCAGGACCGGTGGAGAGACCTCGGTCCCATCTCCACCGGCCATCTGGGGTTCTTCCCAGTAAACATCCACAATATCCTCCCAGCTGAAGGGCTCTGGACCTGGGTCTGACTTCTTGCTGTTCTGCTGAGCCTTCCCAATGGAGTGGAAGAGATCTTGGTAGTCCTGCTCCAGTTCCCACTCCAGGGTTGCTAGGTGAGCCAGGTCTTTCTCTACCTCATGGGGGTCATCCCAATTCTGCCTAGCCTCCCTCTCATAGAAAATGTCCTGAAGTCTGGACTGTGCAGGGCTCCCGAAGTCAGGCTCTGCAAAGGACTCCCATAACAAGCCAGGACCATCAAACTCCTCTCCCTCTGGCTTGTCATGCTCAGCTGTCCAGGGTATATACTGTGCCATATACCACCAGAGCGCCTGGTAGGCATCCTCCAGCCATAGCTCCTGCCATACCCGGTGCTCTAGTTCCTTCACCCATTCCTCCAGGGGCTGCTCTCCCAGGAAGGGCATCCGCAGGGCCACTTGCTTCTGCAACCACTGCTCTTCACTGGGGAGACTCTCACCCCGCTGGTATTGTACATTATCCAGGGCCTGGTACCAGATGCCTTTCCTTAATGCATCCTGGCCATCCAGGTCCTCCTCCTCGTATAACACTGCTGGTTCCATCCTGTTGCTTTTAGGGTCGCTGTACTGAGACATGCGTTGCCCTTAAATTGTAGAATCCACAGAAATGGTGTCTCCTGTAGCTGTCCTTCTGGCTGTAGCAACGATCCAGCTGCTTGCCACCAATGTAATGGACCGTTTCAGCAGACAAGGGGTTAAAATCAGTTTAGGCGATATGCCCCTTTCTGAGAGACAGGCACAGCTACTGCAGAACACCAAACTCCCGAACTGGATACAAAATAGCACTCCAAACTGGAACCTCGCGAATAGCTGCTAGCAGACGAACAGGAAAAGCGTACAGTCAGCTTACATTCCTGGCAATCAGTCTCCAACAGCATACAGGGAATCCCCCCAATAACGAGACAAGGCTCCGTGTTGAGGGTCAGCAGTGGTCTGACTGTACTTCAGATACAGCCTCTTTTATTCATAAAAAACAAACATAGTACTGCCCACAGGGTTTTGAAATCCAACCAATCAGTATCTTACAACACATACAATGTAAATACAGCAACCAATAGTTCCCGTCCCCTAGAGGACCAGAAGGGAAACTGCGACACAGAACAGATACAACACATCCCCACAATGCATCATGGTTTCCTCCTCTCTGTCCCAGAGACAACCGAGGGCAATCCAATTATCTCTCAGGACAAAGGGAGATCGCCAATACACATGTGGAGACAACAGGACAGACATCACCATTTAAACACACAATGGGACAATAGAACCACACCCAGCATATTCCTCCCAAGCTGACAAGTTACACTTATTATAAATTGTTACAACTTTGTGAGGTTACATTGTCCATACATATAACTTACATCAATTTAAACAGTATAACTTGGGGGACAAACCTATCCAAAATTCACTTGAATAGGTTCAGGGGTTCAAAAGTTAGCATGGGCCATAATCCTGAGGCAAGAGGCTTTTAAACAGCCCCCTCCAAAACACCGTGGCGAGGTTGGTTTCGCCACAGGCATAATTCACATTATAGAGGTTGAAGCACAAAGGGTTTCTTTGGTAACTCCCAGAAAATGATTTGTTATCCACAAACGCTAGTATTACTGTTTTTGGTAGGTTTCCGAGAAAAAGAGTCTCGTGGTTAGATATGCAAGTATCGGCGGGTACGCTATACACTTTCAGCGATGCCTGATCGATCGAGTACTTTGCGTTAGCTGTTAACAGAGCGCGACTGTGCCCGATTCTTACAGCGGGCGATACTTGTACTCTTGACAAACAGGGACGCGCGCTGTATTTGGACTTTAAAATGGGGCGCCTCGGCCGACATAAGGCAGAAATCTTATCTTTAGATCTAATCCGTTCAGTATTAACTCCGGTAGATTAAATATATTGGCGTAAATGGGTCCCATTAATTCCACACTTCTAGAGCGTGCGGAATACTGTGCTCTCTTGCTGAAACCGACATTACGCCCCTTCGAGAGCCCGGTCATCATGATGGCCGTCTGTGTCTTTATAGAATAAATTGGGCGCTAAAGTTTGTGAATTATAATTTATTAGGGCCTCTATATACTCTCTATACGTATAAAGGTTGTCGCTTCTTGAAATCAACGTGTCGCCAAACGTTATATCCAGTTGATAAAAATGACTCGCTATAGGGTAGTTAATAAGGGCAACGCGGGCTCCGTCTGGTACGGGTGTGTTATCCGGACTAACGATTCTGCTAACGAGGTGTAACACTGTGTTATTAAGGTGGTAGTAATCTTCACCGCTGCCGGAGGCGTCATGCACGAAAGCCATAGCGTCTGACTAGAAGATGTCGCTCGGTGAACGACTTCTTGTTTTCTGGCGGCGACGTCTCTTAGGTTGTGATACTTTATTCATAAAAGTTGGTAAGACAATGGCAGCGCGTTCACGTTTTCTTTTACGCTTTTTTTACGTATTTGTACGACACCAGAGCCCTCCTGGCCTTGCGTCGATCTATTTATACGATCCATAAAGGCTGTCGACGCCGTAGTGACAACCTCTTTAGTGATGTTACGGGCGGCTGTTTTCACGTGCGTCTTAACAAGCTCCGCGCCTTTCTTAAATAGGGGAACGACGCGGCGGAACAGACCCTGAAATAACCCGGCGAGGCCAGAACCATGCATGAATTCTGTACCGTGAAAGCCGTCCAAACCATGACCGGCTTGCGTTATGTAATAATGCGTATACGCGTCCGGGTCACCGTACACTCTCTGGGACAACACTTTAGTGCGTCGTCACCGCGCGCGGTCTAAAGTGTAATCGCACAATAGTCTTACCGTATTAGAATTTAACAGGTTTAGCCTGATCCGTGAGTATCGATATTGTAACCGTGTCAAAATGATGTTTACAATCCGGCCGGTGATACTTTTGCGTGACTATCTCACCATTTTTACCGCCTAACTCGACAGTTCTTAAAAGTTGCACGTAACGATCGCCAACAAGTGGATGTTGGACGATATCTGTACAAACAAACATTGTATAAAAACCGGCGTTAATATCGGGATACATTTTTTTCTCTTTTGATGAAACTAGAGCAAGCCCCTTTATACCGCCAGCAGGATGTTCTGAAACAGGCGAGCCGGGTCCTTTGTGGCGGAGAGCGATGTGCTCGGTGTCCACATTCTCGAGCGACGGAGCTCGCGAATACCCGGCAGCCCCAGAATATTCCCCAACTTCACACAAGGCATGAGCTGGTATAATGGCGAATTATTACACAAACGGTTCTGTCAATGTCCTCGTATCGGGAGGTATTTTTATAGATTCAAGTTTGCTATTAACGGCTTTGACGAGATCGTGCATATTGGAGTAATAACCAGATTTAACAAAAAGCTCGCCGATCGGCTCGTCGCGATGTAGAACTCGCCATCTCCGGGGCCAAAGGATTCCCACGTATGTGGGTACTGAATCTCCACTAAAGCCACTTCGATGGACCGCTTTTGCTAACTTAGTGGTGCAATTGGCGATGCTGTTTTTGGGATAAAGTTTGGCAGATGCGTTATAGGCATCCGAAATCGCAAGCGAGTAAACGCCCGGTATTGTTGCTGTCCTGGACCAACTACACGTATAAACCCAAAACTAAACTCAGAACAGCATCAATTATAGAAATACAAACTCTTTTATTGGACATTCACTTGTATAAAACACGGAAATCCGTCTACGTAAGCAGCATCGCCTCACACAGGACGGTCTCCGCGGCTCCGTTCTCAAGGGAAAGCGACCGCGAGACACGTGTGGGATCCAGGACCGCTTGGTCTGCATTTACCTGTATTTTCCCTGTGTCATGTTGTATTTGAGGCCCTCTATACTGACTGAAGGCGGTGACTGATTGCTGTATTACAGTCAGGGATCCGTTATTGCAGAACTACATGTAGTATAATGGGACGGAGCCGCGGAGACCGTCCTGTGTGAGGCGATGCTGCTTGTGTAGACGGATTTCCGTGTTTTATACAAGTGAATGTCCAATAAAAGACTTTGTATTTCTATAATTGATGCTGTTCTGAGTTTAGTTTTGGGTTTAGATGCGTTACAGGGTAGCGGGATAGAAAACGATCCGTCCGCCATAGTTTACAGACTCGTCCACTGCTTTACTTGTCAGGGTATCCTATCCACTTTACAAAACACAACGTTTTCCCCCGAACTTTCTTCTTTTTCAGTATTTTTTCTATACTTTTTGGACTTCCTCCGGGTAGAACGAGCCTTCCATGAACTCGTCGGACGGTCTGAGGCCCCGAGTGTTTACAGCGTGAATATTAAATATCTCGTCCGTATAGGTTTGTTCGCACCCCTTTGTGGAAGCCGCCTTATAGCGCACAATTCTGACGGGATCACCTCTATTTAATACCGGTTTAACGTTTTTAATAGTAGCGTAATAACCGTAGATATTCTTCCAAACGGCTGAAGAGTTCTCTTTTGTCACATTGACGGGGCGCCGCCTTAGGGTTCTGTGGGATGTGCGGTTAGAACTATGCACCAGGGCTGGTAACTTGTCGATGTCCGTGTTTTGTTCTCTAAGATAGCGCCACACTTTAGTTTTCAGCGTTCTGGTAAAACGTTCGACCAATGATGCCTTAGGCTTCGTTCACATCAGCGTTCAGCCTTTCCGTTCTCCTGCTCCGTTATAGGCATATTTAGATGTCCGCCGGTATTTTACACCATTACTTTCCTGCCACTGAGCGTCTACATCCGACGCCAGAACCTTGCTTCTTGTAAAGGACTTTTAGGGCTTGTACAGTGTGTCCTCGCTGCTCAACCAGTCTTTTCTTATTCCACATTTCCGGACTTCTCTGAATAAGGATTCCGCGCCCCCACGAGAGCCGACGGCTTTTGGCGCGTAGTACTGTTTTCTCAATATTTCGGCATTTGCAGCATTTTAGCAGCGTTTTAAGCAGCGTCTACTCAACAACGCGACCTAAGGCCTCTTTCACACGGGCGTCATGTTTTTTGCCCGGATAAGAGGCGGGTGCGTTGCGGGAAAATGCGCAATTTTCCCGCGCGAGTGCAAAACATTGTCATGCATTTTGCACTCGCGTGAGAAAAATTGCGCATGTTTGGTACCAAAATCCGAACTTCTTCACAGAAGTTCGGGCTTGGGATTGATGTTCTGAAGATTGTATTATTTTCCCTTATAACATGGTTATAAGGGAAAATAATAGCATTCTGAATACAGACTGCACAGTGCAATAGTGCTGGAGGGGTTAAAAAAAATTAAAAAAGTTAACTCACCTTGTGGCGAAACCAACCTCGCCACAGTGTTTTGGAGGGGGCTGTTTGAAGGCCTCTTGCCTCAGGATTATGGCCCATAGTAACTTTTGAACCCCTGAACCTATTCCAGGGAATTTTGGATAAGTTTGTCCCCCAAGTTATACTGTTTAAATTGATGTAAGTTATATGTATGGACAATGTAACCTCACAAAGTTGTAACAACTTATAATAAGTGTAACTTGTCAGCTTGGGGGGAATATGCTGGGTGTGGTTCTATTGTCCCATTGTGTGTCTAACTGGTGATGTCTGTCCTGTTGTCCCCACATGTGTATTGGTGATCTCCCCTTTGTCCTGAGAGATAATTGGATTGTCTTCGGTCGTCTCCCAGGCAGAGAGGAGGAAACCATGATGCATTGTGGGGATGTATTGTATCTGTTCTGTGTCGCAGTCTCCCTTCTGGTCCTCTAGGGGGCGGGAACGATTGGTTGCTGTATTTACATTGTGTGTGTTGTGAATTACTGATTGGTTGGATTTCAAAACCCTGTGGGCAGTACTATGTTTGGTTTTTATCAATAAAAGAGGCTGTACTTGAAGTACAGTCAGACCACTGCTTGACCCTCAAGACGGAGCCTTGTCTCGTTATTGGTGGGATTCCCTGTATGCTGTTGGAGACTGATTGCCAGGAGTGTAAGCTGACGGATACGCTTTTCCTGTTCGTCTGCTGACAGCTATTTGCGAGGTTCCAGTTTGGAGTGCTATTTTGTATCCAGTTCGGGAGGTTGGTGTTCTGCAGTAGCTGTGCCTGTCTCTCGGAAAGGGGCATATCGCCTAAACGGATCTTAACCCCTTGTCTGCTGAAACGAGCCGTTACACACCTTATCCTCTTGTTCGCGTAGTTCGTTCCCGGTCTGTTCTTTGCTAGCTGTGGGCTTGGGCTAAAGGACCTTTGATGACGTCAGATCACATGCTCCATCACCATGGTGATGGACCATGTGATTGGAGCATGTGATCTGACATCACCAAAGGTCCTTTAGCCCAAGCCCACAGCTAGCAAAGAACAGACCGGGAACGAACTACGCGAACAAGAGGATAAGGTGAGTTAACTTTTTTTTTTTTTTTTTTAACCCTTCCAGCGCTATTATACTATGTATTCTGTATTCAGAATGCTATTATTTTCCCTTATAACAATGTTATAAGGGAAAATAATACAGTGAATAGACTGTCACCTAGCAACCATGCGTGAAAATCGCACCGCATCCGCACTTGCTTGCGGATGCTTGCGATTTTCACGCAACCCCATTCACTTCTATGGGGCCTGCGTTGCGTGGATTATCGCACAGCAACGCACAAAGAGGAGCATGCTGCGATTTTCATGCAACGCACAAGTGATGCGTGAAAATCACAGCTCATGTGAACAGCCCCATAGAAATGAATGGATCGGGATTCAGTGCGGGTGCAATGCGTTCACCTCACGCATCGCACCCGCATGGAAAACTCGCTCGTGTGAAAGGGGCCTAACTGTTTGTACAATTTTATTTTGATATTATATTTATTGTAAAAAGAAAAAACGGACTACATTTCATTTAAAACAGTTTATGTGAGAAATTAAACATTATAAGACATTACACACATTTTATACACATGCAAAGTAAAAATGGATGTAAAACAAACAAAAACATTATAAGATGTTTAATACAAAGAAAGTTTATATACAATCGCCAAAGTAAGAACATTTACAGCGTTAACCAAGCCGCTTGCAACTACGGCGGGAGCCTCTTATTAGGTAGTAATGAGCCCCGCGTCGACAGTAGGCGATGTTAATAACACCAGCGGTGTAAAAGGACTCACTCAGCGAACGCTTTTTCAAATTATCAAAAAGTTCTCTTGCTCTTGTATTGCCGATAACCGTTGCCGGGGCGTTGAGCTGTGCGATAGTCTCCATAAAATAGTCCCAACCGTGAGGTTTACCCTTGGGCAGCCCTGACCCTGGGCAGCTGTTCGAATCAGGTCAATAGCCCATAGCGTCCCAGTGCGGCTTATTACCAGCGCGGTACAGCTTACGTAACAGTAGTTCTGCACTTTTTCTATAACGTGTATTAATACTGGTAAGTATCTCGTTAGTATCTGTGCTGCTTGGGGCCTCATTTGACAATCGTCGGTTTGCGGCTGTGTAATCAGGGTCGACATTTCTTTACCGGACTGTTGGTTGAGCATCAAGTACCTCTGTAGCACGAGTGCCTCTGTAGCACGAGTGCCTCTGTAGCACGAGTACCTCTGTAGCACAAGTACCTCTGTAGCACGAGTACCTCTGTAGCACGAGTACCTCTGTAGCACGAGTACCTCTGTAGCACAAGTACCTCTGTAGCACGAGTACCTCTGTAGCACGAGTGCCTCTGTAGCACGAGTGCCTCTGTAGCACGAGTACCTCTGTAGCACGAGTACCTCTGTAGCACAAGTACCTCTGTAGCACGAGTACCTCTGCAGCACGAGTGCTTCTGTAGCGCGAGTGCCTCTGTAGCGCGAGTACCTCTGTAGCATCGAGTACCTCTGTAGCACGAGTACCTCTGTAGCGCGAGTACCTCTGTAGCACGGCTGTGAATCTCTGTAGCACGAGTACCTCTGTAGCACGGCTGTGAATCTCTGTAGCACGAGTGCCTCTGTAGCGCGAGTGCCTCTGTAGCGCGAGTGCCTCTGTAGCGCGAGTACCTCTGTAGCACGAGTACCTCTGTAGCACGAGTACCTCTGTAACACAAGTACCTCTGTAACACAAGTACCTCTGTAGCACGGCTGTGTACCTCTGTAGCACGAGTACCTCTGTAACACAAGTACCTCTGTAACACAAGTACCTCTGTAGCACGGCTGTGTACCTCTGTAGCACGAGTACCTCTGTAACACAAGTACCTCTGTAGCACGGCTGTGTATTTCTGTAGCACGAGTACCTCTGTAGCACGAGTACCTCTGTAGCACGAGTACCTCTGTAGCACGAGTACCTCTGTAGCACGAGTACCTCTGTAGCACGAGTACCTCTGTAACACAAGTACCTCTGTAACACAAGTACCTCTGTAGCACGGCTGTGTACCTCTGTAGCACGAGTACCTCTGTAACACAAGTACCTCTGTAGCACGGCTGTGAATCTCTGTAGCACGAGTACCTCTGTAGCACGAGTACCTCTGTAGCACAAGTACCTCTGTAGCACGAGTACCTATGTAGCACAAGTACCTCTGTAGCACAAGTACCTCTGTAGCACGAGTACCTCTGTAGCACGAGTACCTCTGTAACACAAGTACCTCTGTAACACAAGTACCTCTATAGCACGGCTGTGTATCTCTGTAGCACGAGTACCTCTTGTAACGGCACCGTTTCAGCAGACAAGGGGTTAAAATCCGTTTAGGCGATATGCCCCTTTCCGAGATGTAGGCACAGCTACTGCAGAACACCAACCTCCCGAACTGGATACAAAATAGCACTCCAAACTGGAACCTCGCGAATAGCTGCCGGCAGACGAACAGGAAAAGCGTATCCGTCAGCTTACACTCCTGGCAATCAGTCTCCAACAGCATACAGGGAATCCCCCAATAACGAGACAAGGCTCCGTGTTGAGGGTCAAGCAGTGATCTGAAGTGCTGGCACACCCAGCCTGGTTTTTATTACAGTTTGTTGCAGATACAACATATCCCCACAATGCATCATGGTTTCCTCCCCTCTGTCCCGGAGACGACCGAACACAATCCAATTATCTCTCAGGACAAAGGGGAGATCACCAATACACATGCGGAGACAACAGGACAGGAATCACCACCCAAACACACAATGGCACACCCTCCCAGCAAACACAGACATTTAACATATGCCCAGATAGCTCAAGTCTGAGTGCATATCATTAGGTGACTGGCACTCAGAATACACAAATACAATACTATTAGCTATCTGGGTGCCCTCACATAACATACAATGTAACCGAACGCATAATAACATAAAATACAATTCTACAGACAGAGTTAAGCTGTGCGGCCGGTCTGTCTTCTCCTTTACAGTCACTATGGGCCATAATCCTGAGGCAAGAGGCTTTTAAACAGCTCCCTCCAAAACCCAGTGGCGAGGTTGGTTTCGCCACACCTCTGTAACACAAGTACCTCTGTAACACAAGTACCTCTGTAGCACGGCTGTGTATCTCTGTAGCACGAGTACCTCTGTAGCACGGCTGTGAATCTCTGTAGCACGAGTACCTCTGTAGCACGAGTACCTCTGTAACACAAGTACCTCTGTAACACAAGTACCTCTGTAGCACGGCTGTGTATCTCTGTAGCACGAGTACCTCTGTAGCACGAGTACCTCTGTAACACAAGTACCTCTGTAACACAAGTACCTCTGTAGCACGGCTGTGAACCTCTGTAGCACGAGTACCTCTGTAGCACGAGTACCTCTGTAACACAAGTACCTCTGTAACACAAGTACCTCTGTAGCACGGCTGTGTATCTCTGTAGCACGAGTACCTCTGTAGCACGGCTGTGAATCTCTGTAGCACGAGTACCTCTGTAGCACGAGTACCTCTGTAACACAAGGACCTCTGTAACACAAGTACCTCTGTAGCACGGCTGTGTACCTCTGTAGCACGAGTACCTCTGTAACACAAGTACCTCTGTAACACAAGTACCTCTGTAGCACGGCTGTGTACCTCTGTAGCACGAGTACCTCTGTAACACAAGTACCTCTGTAGCACAGCTGTGTATTTCTGTAGCACGAGTACCTCTGTAGCACGAGTACCTCTGTAGCACGAGTACCTCTGTAGCACAAGTACCGCTGTAGCACGGCTGTGTACCTCTGTAGCACAAGTACCTCTGTAGCACAAGTACCGCTGTAGCACGGCTGTGTATCTCTGTAGCACAAGTACCTCTGTAGCACAAGTACCACTGTAGCACGGCTGTGAATCTCTGTAGCACAAGTACCTCTGTAGCACAAGTACCTCTGTAGCACGGCTGTGAATCTCTGTAGCACGAGTACCTCTGTAGCGTAAGTACCTCTGTAGCACGAGTACCTCTGTAACACAAGTACCTCTGTAACACAAGTACCTCTGTAGCACGGCTGTGTACCTCTGTAGCACGAGTACCTCTGTAACACAAGTACCTCTGTAGCACGGCTGTGAATCTCTGTAGCACGAGTACCTCTGTAGCACAAGTACCGCTGTAGCACGAGTACCTCTGTAACACAAGTACCTCTGTAGCACGGCTGTGAATCTCTGTAGCACGAGTACCTCTGTAGCACAAGTACCGCTGTAGCACGGCTGTGAATCTCTGTAGCACGAGTACCTCTGTAGCACAAGTACCTCTGTAGCACGAGTACCTCTGTAACACAAGTACCTCTGTAGCACGGCTGTGTATCTCTGTAGCACGAGTACCTCTGTAGCACAAGTACCTCTGTAACACAAGTACCTCTGTAGCACGGCTGTGAATCTCTGTAGCACGAGTACCTCTGTAACACAAGTACCTCTGTAGCACGGCTGTGAATCTCTGTAGCACGAGTACCTCTGTAGCACAAGTACCGCTGTAGCACGAGTACCTCTGTAGCACGGCTGTGAATCTCTGTAGCACGAGTACCTCTGTAGCACGAGTACCTCTGTAGCACAAGTACCTCTGTAGCACGAGTACCTCTGTAACACAAGTACCTCTGTAGCACGGCTGTGTATCTCTGTAGCACGAGTACCTCTGTAGCACAAGTACCTCTGTAACACAAGTACCTCTGTAGCACGGCTGTGTACCTCTGTAGCACGAGTACCTCTGTAGCACGGCTGTGTACCTCTGTAGCACGAGTACCTCTGTAGCACGGCTGTGTATCTCTGTAGCACGAGTACCTCTGTAGCACAAGTACCTTTACCCTCCAAAATAGCGTAAACACTAGCGGCCAGGCAGACGTTATTATCGTAATTATTAAAATCGTATAAATGTCGTTTTTTACGATCTATAATCCGACTATCCGCGATACCGCCCAAACGCCTTCTGGCCCCACCACGGCGGCCCCTGACAGTGATGACAACTAGTTTAGGTGTATTACCGGCTATGCACTCCGCGTTACTCTGCAAAGCGTTAGCGATATTGTCCAAAAATGTTTCGGCCCTAAATCCATCTCTAGAATACCTATTAGAAAGAATCAAATCAAATGTTTTGCCGCCATTTAAACGCAATTGTATGAAGTCACCCGGATCGGCGTCCGTAAAACCCTATCTAACAATGTCTGTATAGAAGCGTGTATCGCATCAAGAGCGTCAACTAGTGAGCGAATGGCTTCGAGGCTAGCGAATCTGAAGTGTTCCGTGTACATGGTACTGATGGTATACACGTTCCAGATAAACGGATCTAACGTTTTGTGGTTCAGGGGGTTCGTCTGTAACATCCGTGTTAAAGGGCCTGTCGCCATTTTGCGGGTCGCCGGACTGAATACGCTTTGATTGCGTATTTGAAGGTCTGTTAGTGTGCGAGCTGTTTGGACGACTGTGCCCCGCTTGCGCGGTCTGCGATTGCTGATGTGTTTGTCCAGCATTCAGACGAGCCGCCGCACCAGTCTTGTTTCGACATTTCTGTCTTTTTTTTATAGCTATTTCGGACGCGGCGGCGTAGCATTGTTACGCTGGCGACTCCTTTTTTCTCTAGCTATTTTAGAACGTTTAACTGAAAAACAGATTGTTTTTTTAGCCTGTTCTAACTTTCTAACCCCAGCCCTTACAGTTGTTTCCGCGCTTTTATGAGGGCGTCCACCTCCACCAGTCATCACTAGTCGGTCTCTGTCCAGCAGCTTTTTCAAGAGCGTCAAGATGCGTAATCAGTCGTGTGTATTTGTTACGTGTAGCGTGTATTTGCCCCGCAGTAATTTTGTTGGGACTGTTAAACGCTAGAGACGTAGAGTCTTTAACGTAACATTTTAAATACATCGCCACGCGTGCCATTTTGTTGTTACTTTTCGCGATATCCCTCAACGTGTCGTACGTCTCTCCACCCCGGCAATAACAGGAATGGACAAGAGGCGCGTATCGCTGTTGGGGTTCGCGTATCTGTTGTATGTTGCTGCATGTGTCTGGCGTATCAAATGTGATGCGCTTTTTACAAGGTATTACATCCTGCGTATTGGGTATTGGTGTAATGTCGCATAAAGCTGTAATATCATTTATTGCGCTAGTGGGCTCACCACTCTGCAGAACCGGCGGCGTTAGAATTCCAGCTATCGGTAAACTGTTCCTGATGATGTTTTGTGGTTGATCGTCGTCTCTCTTTAACGACGCGGGATTTGGTGTTTTCTTTTCTTTTGGCTGAAATTTAAAGACAAACATTAAGATAGAAGTATTAAGAATTTCAAGCGCGCTAAATAAAACGGCTCACCGCGAAAGATAGCTGGATATGTCATTACGACTTTTATTAAATAATTTAAGACAAGCAGCAAGATGTAAGTATTAAGAACTTCAACTGTCGGGGGCGCTGGAGCCCGGCTCTGGTGGTTCCGGGAACGCTGCAGTTCTGTTGACACTTGCGCCACTACCAAGCATCTGAAAAAACGTTAAATTACAAGCATTGTTTATACACGCTTAAAAGCTATAGACATTGTTGTTTGAGCGGATGTCGAGGGCGCCTTACCCACCCCTCTTTGACGCCGCTTTAGAGACGCCGGTCGCGGCCGTTACTGTATCTATATCTTACAATGTCTCGCTAAAGGAATGTCTTTTGAAAATGTGTTAAAAATGTTCACTAACGATTTTAGAAAAAATTACCGTATTGTGCGTTCATTTGTAACAAAACGCATGAAACGATTATGTATACGATGCTGTAATTACAATCAAACGCGTCGGTCCCCACGGGACTGTTGTAAATAAGGAAAATTTATAAATCTTTTTAAAACAAATTCAATTTGTCATAGTTTGATTTTTAATGCTATTATTAAATTTAATTAATATTAAATCAATATAAATGTAATATCAAGCAATATAAAGGGGGCGTGGTACCTGTCACTTTGCAGTTTGACGGAATATATATACCCTTACTACTGTCCAGTATTCCCAGTATCTGCCCCCTCCACCTGAGGAATATTCCAGTATCTGCCCCGTCTGACTGAGGAATAGTCTAGAATCCCCAGGATCTGCCCCCTCCACCTGAGGAATAGTCCAGTATCCCAGTATCTGCCCCCTCCGCCTTAGGGATAGTCCAGAATTCCCAGTATCTGCCCCCTCCACCTGAGGAACAGATCTGTATTCCCAGTATCTGCTCCCACTACCTGAACAATAGTCCAGTATCAACAGTATCTGCCCCCTTTGCCTGAGGAATAGTCCAGTATTCCCAGGATCTGCCCCCTCCACCTGAGGAAAAGTCTAGTATTCCCAGTATCTCCCCCCTCCACCGGAAAAACAGATCTGTATTCCCAGTTGTAACGGACAGTTTCAGCAGACAAGGGGTTAAAATCCGTTTAGGCGATATGCCCCTTTCCGAGAGACAGGCACAGCTACTGCAGAACACCAACCTCCCGAACTGGATACAAAATAGCACTCCAAACTGGAACCTCGCAGATAGCTGTCGGCAGACGAACAGGAAAAGCGTACAGTCAGCTTACACTCCTGGCAATCAGTCTCTAACAGCATACAGGGAATCCCCCCAATAACGAGACAAGGCTCCGTGTTGAGGGTCAGCAGTGGTCTGACTGTACTTCAAGTACAGCCTCTTTTATTGATAAAAACCAAACATAGTACTGCCCACAGGGTTTAGAAATCCAACCAATCAGTAATTCACAACACACACAATGTAAATACAGCAACCAATCGTTCCCGCCCCCTAGAGGACCAGAAGGAAGACTGCGACACAGAACAGATACAACACATCCCCACAATGCATCATGGTTTCCTCCTCTCTGCCTGGGAGACGACCGAAGACAATCCAATTATCTCTCAGGACAAAGGGAGATCGCCAATACACATGTGGAGACAACAGGACAGACGTCACCATTTACACACACAATGGGACAATAGAACCACACCCAGCATATTCCTCCCAAGCTGACAAGTTACACTTATTATAAGTTGTTACAACTTTGTGAGGTTACATTGTCCATACATATAACTTACATCAATTTAAACAGTATAACTTGGGGACAAACCTATCCAAAATTCCCTGGAATAGGTTCAGGGGTTTAAAAGTTACTATGGGCCATAATCCTGAGGCAAGAGGCTTTTAAACAGCCCCCTCCAAAACCCAGTGGCGAGGTTGGTTTCGCCACACATCTCCCCCCCCCCCCAGGGAAGACTAACCAGATACCTGACCTCACGCCGGTCGGTACCTGAGTTAGTCTGGCAGCCCACCCACAACCCAATACTGGACCTGTTGAATTTAGTAGCCTGTCTCTGTCCAGTGAATCCACCAAGATTATATTTGTAGCTGCTACTCCCGGTCTCTGAGTTGCTCCCTGGCTTGGAGTGGAGGTTGCTTTGTGGGCAGGGATCAGCGGGACTCTGCCCTGGTGCCAGCGTTACCACGGAAGAAGCCTGGTTGGAGTCTGGTTGTTGGAGGGGGAAGCGACTGTCTCCCCTTTGGCTAAACAGCCCTGTTGCTGGGGGACAGGACCGACTGTCCCTACCCCCTGTGCTGTAAGTGCAGAGACCACGGTCCCATCTGCACTGTTGTGGGGCTTACTGTCTCCCCCTGGTGCGTTAAGCTGCCGCTGGGGGAGGGGGTAACGAGCTCCTCTCCCATACATACTTCCAGCCGCTGGGGAGGGCGACCGACCGCCTCCGCTCCCAATACAGTGTCCTGCTGCTGGGGAAAGGAGACTGGGCTCTCTATTCCCTGTAGGACATTCTGCCGCTGGGGGACAGGACCGACTGTCTCTGCCCCCTGTAACTCCGCCTGCCGCTGGGGAATGGAGACTGGGCTCCCAATTCCCTGTACATCACACGGCCGCTGGGGAATGGAGACTGGGCTCCCCATTCCCAAAAAATCATGCTGCTGCTGGGGGGCAGGAACAATTACCTCTGCCCCCTGTAACTCAGCCTGCCGCTGGGGAATGGAGACTAGGCTCCCAATTCCCTGCAGGACCAGTGGAGAGACCTCGGTCCCATCTCCACCGGCCACCTGGGGTTCTTCCCAGTAAACATCCACAATATCCTCCCAGCTGAAGGGCTCTGGACCTGGGTCTTACTTCTTGCTGTCCTGCTGAGCCTTCCCAATGGAGTGGAAGAGATCTCGGTAGTCCTGCTCCAGTTCCCACTCCAGGGTTGCTAGGTGAGCCAGGTCTTTCTCTACCTCATGGGGGTCATCCCACTCATGCCTAGCCTCCCTCTCATAGAAAATGTCCTGAAGTCTGGACTGTGCAGGGCTCCCGAAGTCAGGCTCTGCAAAGGACTCCCATAACAAGCCAGGACCATCAAACTCCTCTCCCTCTGGCTTGTCATGCTCAGCTGTCCAGGGTATAAACTGTGCCACATACCACCAAAGCGCCTGGTAGACATCCTCCAGCCATAGCTCCTGCCATACCCGGTGCTGTAGTTCCTTCACCCATTCCTCCAGGGGCTGCTCTCCCAGGAAGGACATCCGCAGGGCCACTTGCTTCTGCAACTGCTGCTCTTCACTGGGGAGACTCTCACCTCGCTGGTATTGTACATTATCCAGGGCCTGGTACCAGATGCCTTTCCTTAATGCATCCCGGCCATCCAGGTCCTCCTCCTCGTATAACACTGCTGGTTCCATCCTGTTGCTTTTAGGGTCGCTGTACTGAGACATGCGATGCCCTTAAATTGTAGAATCCACAGAAATGGTGTCTCCTGTAGCTGTCCTTCTGGCTGTAGGAACGATCCCGCTGCTTGCCACCAATGTAACGGACCGTTTCAGCAGACAAGGGATTAAAATCCGTTTAGGCGATATGCCCCTTTCCGTGAGACAGGCACAGCTACTGCAGAACACCAAACTCCCGAACTGGATACAAAATAGCGCTCCAAACTGGAACCTCACAAATAGCTGCCAGCAGACGAACAGGAAAAGCGTACAGTCAGCTTACACTCCTGGCAATCAGTCTCCAACAGCATACAGGGAATCCCCCCAATAACGAGACAAGGCTCCGTCTTGAGGGTCAAGCAGTGGTCTGACTGTACTTCAAGTACAGCCTCTTTTATTGATAAAAACCAAACATAGTAATGCCCACAGGGTTTTGAAATCCAACCAATCAGTAATTCACAACACACACAATGTAAATACAGCAACCAATCGTTCCCGCCCCCTAGAGGACCAGAAGGGAGACTGCGACACAGAACAGATACAACATATCCCCACAATGCATCATGGTTTCCTCCTCTCTGTCTGGGAGACGACCGAAGACAATCCAATTATCTCTCAGGACAAAGGGAGATCGCCAATACACATGTGGAGACAACAGGACAGACATCACCATTTAAACAGTATAACTTGGGGGACAAACTTATCCAAAATTCCCTGGAATAGGTTCAGGGGTTTAAAAGTTACTATGGGCCATAATCCTGAGGCAAGAGGCTTTTAAACAGCCCCCTCCAAAACCCAGTGGCGAGGTTGGTTTCGCCACACCAGTGTCTGCCCACTCCACCTGAGGAATAGTCCAGTATTCCCAGTGTCTGCCCACTCCACCTGAGGAATAGTCCAGTATTCCCAGTATCTGCCCCCTCTACCTGAGGAATAGTCCAGTATTCCCAGGATCTGCCCCCCGATGCCCGAGGTATAGTCCAGTATTCCTAGTATCTGCCCCCTCCACCTGAGGAATAGACCAGTATCTGCTCTTTCCACCTGAGGAATAGTCCAGTATCCCCAGTATCTGCCCCTTCACCTGAGGAATGGTCCAGTATTCCCAGAATATACCCCTCCGACTGAGGAATATTCCAGTATCCCCAGTATCTACCCCCTCCACCTGAGGAATAGTCCAGTATCACCAATATCTGCCCCCTTCACCTGAGGAATAGACTAGTATCTGCTCTTTCCACCTGAGGAATAGTCCAGTATCCCCAGTATCTGCCCCTTCACCTGAAGAATGGTCCAGTATTCCCAGAATATACCCCCTCCACCTGAGGAATAGTCTAGTATCCCAATATCTGCCCCTCCACCTGAAGAAAAGTCCAATTTTCCCAGTATCTGCACCCTCCGCCTAAGGAATAGTCCAGTATCCCAGTATCTACCCCTTTCGGCCTGAGGAATAATCAGGTATTCCCAGTATCTGCCCCCTCCGCCTGAGGAATAGTCCATTATTCCCAGTATCTGACCCCTCCGCTTGAGGAACAGATCTGTATTCCCAGTATCTGCTCCCTCTACCTGAGCAATAGTCCAGTATCCCCAGTATATGCCCGCTTCACCTGAGGAATAGTCCAGTATCTGCCCCCTCCGTCCGAGGAATATTCTAGTATTCCCAGTATCTCCCCCCTCCACCGGAGAAACAGACCAGTATTTCCAGTATCTGCCCCCTCCACCTGAGAAATAGTCACGTATTCCCAGTATCTCCACCCTCCACCTGAGGAACACAGGGTATTTGTGGGATTATATTTGCGGATTTCATGGGGCCACTTATGACTTCTCACCTCCCAGTAGCTCGGACTGATGTCTGACATGGGATGTCGTCCCTGGTATGAGTGATAAGGGGAGCAGCTCCAATATTTTAGATTGGGGTTCTTCTTTCAAGAAATCTACAGTAAAGCTCTTTGAGACTCCCACTAAATATTCCTACAACACCTCCACAAGAAGACCACAGAAAACTGCATTGAAAAATGGTCTTGGATATATGAGAATTGTAAGTAAGGGGATGGTCTTCTGGGGTGTGGAGGATAAGCCTTCAATTGATGAGGCCAATGTACCTTTAATATGAGTGGCAGATAAGGAGGTGGTCCTCTGAGGGGGGTGAGCCTTCCATTGATGAGGCCAATGTACATATAATATGAGTGGCAGGTAAGGAGGTGGTCCTCTGGGGGGGGGGGGGGTGAGCCTTCCATTGATGAGGCCAATGTACATATAATATGAGTGGCAGGTAAGGAGGTGGTCCTCTGGGGGGGTGAGCCTTCCATTGATGAGGCCAATGTACATATAATATGAGTGGCAGGTAAGAAGGTGGTCCTCGGGGGGGGGGGGGTGAGCCTTCCATTGATGAGGCCAATGTACATATAATATGAGTGGCAGGTAAGGAGGTGGTCCTCTGGGGGGGTGAGCCTTCCATTGATGAGGCCAATGTACATATAATATGAGTGGCAGGTAAGAAGCTGGTCCTCGGGGGGGGGGGGGGTGAGCCTTCCATTGATGAGGCCAATGTACATATAATATGAGTGGCAGGTGAGGAGGTGGTCTTCTGGGGAGTGAGCCTTCCATTGATGAGGCCAATGTACATATAATATGAGTGGCAGGTAAGAAGGTGGTCCTTGGGGGGGGGGGGGGGTGAGCCTTCCATTGATGAGGCCAATTTACATATAATATGAGTGGCAGGTAAGGAGGTGGTCCTCTGGGGGGGGGGGTGAGCCTTCCATTGATGAGGCCAATGTACATATAATATGAGTGGCAGGTAAGAAGGTGGTCCTCGGGGGGGGGGGGGGGTGAGCCTTCCATTGATGAGGCCAATGTACATATAATATGAGTGGCAGGTAAGGAGGTGGTCCTCTGGGGGGGTGAGCCTTCCATTTATGAGGCCAATGTACATACAGTTGCAAGAAAAAGTATGTGAACCCTTTGGAATGATATGCATTTCTGCACAAATTGGTCATAAAATGTGATCTGATCTTCATCTCAGTCACAACAATAGACAATCACAGTCGGCTTAACCTAATAACACACAAAGAGTTAAATGTTACCATGTTTTTATTGAACGACGCACCATGTAACCATTCACAGTGCAGGTGGAAAAAGTATGTGAACCCCTAGACTAATGACATCTCTAAGAGCTAATTGGAGTGAGGTGTCAGCCAACTGGAGTCCAATCACTGAGATGAGATTGGAGGTGTTGGTTACAGCTGCCCTGCCCTATAAAGAACACACACCAGTTCTGGGTTTGCTTTTCACAAGAAGCATTGCCTGATGTGAATGATGCCTCGCACAAAAGAGCTCTCAGAAGACCTACGAGGATTAAGAATTGTTGATTTGCATAAAGCTGGAAAGGGTTATAAAAGTATCTCCAAAAGCCTTGCTGTCCATCAGTCCACGGTAAGACAAACTGTCTATAAATGGAGAAAGTCCAGCACTGCTGCTACTCTCCCTAGGAGTGGCCATCCTGTAAAGATGACTGCAAGAGCACAGCGCAGACTGCTCAATGAGGTGAAGAAGAATCCTAGAGTGTCTGCTAAAGACTTACAGAAGTCTCTGGCATATGCTGACATCCCTGTTAGCGAATCTACGATACGTAAAACACTAAACAAGAATGGATTTCATGGGAGGATACCACAGAGGAAGCCACTGCTGTCCAAAAAAAACATTGCTGCACGTTTACAGTTTGCACAAGAGCACCTGGATGTTCCACAGCAGTACTGGCAAAATATTCTGTGGACAGATGAAACCAAAGTGGAGTTGTTTGGAAGAAACACACAACACTATGTGTGGAGAAAAAGAGGCACAGCACACCAACCTCAAAACCTCATCCCAACTGTGAAGTATGGTGATGGGGGCATCATGGTTTGGGCTGCTCTGCTGCGTCAGGGCCTGGACGGATTGCTATCATCGAAGGAAAAATGAATTCCCAAGTTTATCAAGACATTTTGCAGGAGAACTTAAGGCCATCTGTCCACCAGCTCAAGCTCAACAGAAGATGGGTGCTGCAACAGGACAACGACCCAAAGCATAGAAGTAAATCAACAACAGAATGGCTTAAACAGAAGAGAATCCGCCTTCTGGAGCGGCCCAGTCAGAGTCCTGACCTCAACCCGATGGAGATGCTGTGGCAGGACCTCAAGAAAGCGACTCACACCAGACATCCCAAGAATATTGCTGAACTGAAACAGTTCTGTAAAGAGGAATGGTCAAGAATTACTCCTGACCGTTGTGCACGTCTGATCTGCAACTACAGGGAACGTTTGGTGGAAGTTATTGCTGCCAAAGGAGGTTCAACCAGTTATTAAATCCAAGGGTTCACATACTTTTTCCACCTGCACTGTGAATGTTTACATGGTGCGTTCAATACAAACATGGTAACTGTGGCGAAACCAACCTCGCCACGGTGTTTTGGAGGGGGCTGTTTACCAGCCTCCTGCCCTGGGATTATGGTCCCTTAAGTTATTGGGTCTTAAGGCACTTGGGACGGAGCCCTCTGTCCCTGGATTGCATCCTCTGCCTTACTTGCTTGGATGAAGCACATGGTGAGAACAATAGATAGCGGCCATTGTAGCTCACAGACACTGTTCTGACTTTCCCACACGGGGCTATCTTGCCTGTATTTGGTGCACAGAGACATCATTCAGTAGTTTGAGACTGTATAACTTGTATATTTTCAGTGTAACTGGCATAAAACTGTATCTTCCAAACTACTGAACGGATGTGGGTGAATTTTGGATATGTGGTTCACCCAGATCCCCCGGTTCCGAGGATATATTGGTTATGGGGTTATTGCATGTTTTGGGGTTCCTGTGATATGTTTTATAAAACTGTATTTCTCTGCCTTTGATAATTATATTCGTCATTGTGTTCAATGGTCATCATCGGCAGAGGGGAGGATTTTGTGTGGGTGTGTTTCTATTGTCCCATTGTGTGTTTAAATGGTGATGTCTGTCCTGTTGTCTCCACATGTGTATTGGCGATCTCCCTTTGTCCTGAGAGATAATTGGATTGTCTTCGGTCGTCTCCCAGGCAGAGAGGAGGAAACCATGATGCATTGTGGGGATATGTTGTATCTGTCCTGTGTCGCAGTCTCCCTTCTGGTCCTCTAGGGGGCGGGAACGATTGGTTGCTGTATTTACATTGTGTGTGTTGTGAATTACTGATTGGTTGGATTTCAAAACCCTGTGGGCAGTACTATGTTTGTTTTTTATCAATAAAAGAGGCTGTACTTGAAGTACAGTCAGACCACTGCTTGACCCTCAACACTGAGCCTTGTCTCGTTATTGGGGGGATTCCCTGTATGCTGTTGGAGACTGATTGCCAGGAGTGTAAGCTGACTGATACGCTTTTCCTGTTCGTGCTATTTTGTATCCAGTTCGGGAGGTTGGTGTTCTGCAGTAGCTGTGCCTGTCTCTCGGAAAGGGGCATATCGCCTAAACGGATTTTAACCCCTTGTCTGCTGAAACGGTCCGTTACAGTAACATTTAACTCTTTGTGTGTCATTAGGTTAAGCAGACTGTGATTGTTTATTGTTGTGACTTAGATAAAGATCAGATCACATTTTATGACCAATTTGTGCAGAAATCCATATCATTCCAAAGGGTTCACATACTTTTTCTTGCAACTGTATAATATGAGTGGCAGGTAAGGAGGTAGTCCTCTCGGGGGGGGGGGGGGGGTGAGCCTTCCATTGATGAGGCCAATGTACATATAATATGAGTGGCAGGTAAGAAGGTAGTCCTCTGGGGGGGGGGTAGGGGTGAGCCTTCCATTGATGAGGCAGATATGTGCATAAGGGTCCATTTACACGTCCGTGGAATGGGTCTGCATCCATTCCACAAAATATTCTCAATGGGGCAGGAATGGATGCGCACATGTGCTCTCCGCATTTCCAGAGTGCCGCCCCGATCTTTCAGTCCGCAGCTCTAGAAAAAAATCCGCAATTCACTACGGATGTGTGAATGGACCCTAAGGTGTAGGTAAGACAGTGGTCTACTGAAGGGAGTCAGTGTATGGAAGCTCACCTAAGAAAAAAGCCTCATTCACACGTCGGTGTTCGGTCAGTGATTTCCACCAGTGATTGTGAGCTAAAACCAGGTGCAGCTCTAAGCTCAGAGCAGGTGCAGATCTCTCCAGATACCTCATGTCTGTGGAGGCTCCAATCCTGGTGTTGGCTCACAATCACTGATGGCGATCACTGACTAAAACATTGATATGTGAATGAGGCTTAATATGGGGGAATTCTTGCACAGTGCAATGGTCCCATCCTGGTGTCTTCTCTGCATGCCAAGGCTTGTGTCCTTTATCTCTCCTGTAGGATCGGAGCATCCTGGGAGATCCGGGTATATTCGATTGGTCTGGTGGGATCCTTGGTCTCTCAGAGCAGGAAGAACTCATTTACATGTCTACAAAAGAAGAGGACAAGTATGGATATCTGGGTGAGCCCCACCAATTGCTCCCTACTTCTACTCCCATATATAATATGACCCATGTAATATATACTCATGTTGATGAGACTCTGCAGGTCTAGGGGACATGTCATGAGTCCTCCAGGGGCAAAGTCAACCACCACCTCATTATTCACCACAGGTTACTCTGTGAAAATGTTCCATAATGGGAAAGAACTGTTCTGTGTGGTGGGCTCTCCACGCCACCAGTACATTGGACGCGTCACTGTCCTGCAGGAAGTTGCTGGTGAAAATAAATGGAAGAACATTGATACCTTACTGGGGCAACAGGTCAGACTTTAAGAAACATGAAGGGATGGACAATATGATGTCATGTCCTAATAAGACTTTCCCTCCATCTTGTAGGTTGGTTCATATTTTGGAGCAGAGATTGCAGTATCTGACCTTAACCAAGATGGCGTGACTGACCTGGTGCTAATTTCTGCTCCTCATCATTCTGAACCTAAATGGTCTGGACAGGTCTCTGTGTGCCGGTTTACTGAGGTGAGGGGCGTGTGAGCACATGAGACGGTTAAGCTGATCTGTGTTAGTAACAGTCTTTTCCTTTAGCAGAAGCTGGAGTGTACGGTCACCCTCCATGGAGAACCAGGTCATCTTCAGTCTCAGTTCGGAGCTGCAGTCTCATCACTTGGAGACCTGGATGGAGACAACATCACTGAGGTGGCTGTGGGCGCCCCATATGAGATGGATGGAAGAGGAGCATTATACATATATAAAGGGGGCTCTGCTGGACTGTCACCTTTCTATAGCCAGGTAATAGCTGAAATAAAACCCCAAAATAGGAGGAAGAACAGAGGAGTGATAACAGGGGTAACAGGAGGTCCGAGAAGGGGACAAGTAATAGGGTCAAAGAGATGACAAAGTGGTGACCATGGTTCATATAAATGACAGACAAAAGAGAGACCAAGGTTCATGGAGATGATGGACAAGATTGTCACTGAGGGTCTTATGGATAGTGGGCAAGAGTGACTGAGGGTTATAGATATGATGGGCCACGGGACAATTTAGTATGATGGAGAGAGTCCATGTTGGTTGAGTCTTTTCTCTTTCAGAGGCTGCTTAGTCCTCCCGGAATCCTGGGATTTGGTCTCTCCTTCCATGGAGTCCTGGATATGACAGAGGATGGCCTGATCGATGTGGTTGTCGGATCACGGGGTCATGTCACTTTGCACAGGTTGTATGATGATTTATGAGTGCAGCACATGGTAGACTCACAATGGCTTCAGGGTCCAGTACGCCCAGCTAGATCCCACGCCCCAGTAGAGGATCCAAGGCCCTGTGGGACCCTCACTACCCGCACAATGATGCCATGGCCAGTTCTGGAGCAAAGTATGAAGCGCCAAATCCTCCCACAAAACAGAACAAGAAGCACTAAACACCCGAGAAACACAAATGGAGTGACCCCATCACGGGATCAGACATGGAGGGCTTCACATCTATCATCCTCTGTCCACAGATCTCAGCCTGTACTCAAAGTGAGTGTGAGTGTGACTTCAAACCAGACGTACCTGCTTGTTTCCAGCCTGGAGGCGAATGGCAGTAACAGTAATCTGACATTACAGGCGTGTGTGCACGGCCACATACTGACCCCCAAATACACCGGTAAGCAATGTGGACTTCTGGGCCCCGTGGTGGCCTGCTGGACGCAGCTTCACTCTGTTGTACATTGCCTTGCAGGCTCCGTGTCCCTCTCCATCCGGTACAGACTTGTTCTGGATTATCAGAAACCTGAGAGCCGAATGCTCTTCACAAACAGACAGAGAGAGATGAATGGGACTGTAGAAATCCAGGGGCCCGGGGCCCAGTGTCACATGTATACCATATTCCTCCAGGTAAGACCTGCTGTATTCACCACCATCATCCTCACTCCTGGACTTACTGAGGAGGAGACTACTTGGCTCATGTCTCTTCCTTCCTTAGGACTGTCATATGGAGGATGTCTCTGAGGTGCAGGTGTCTCTCACAGCTTTTCCAGAGCATGTTGACTCTCCCTGGCTTCTCGCCCCATCCAGTAATCTCAGTGCCACCGGCCAGGTAGGTGTGGGGCCACATTTCATATTCTTACACTGCTCTACGTCTGGCGGGAGAGGTGGGGGACATGGCGTGACCTCCTGTATTCTCATCTCTCCCTCTTTAGATATCCTTTAAAATGTGTGAAGGAGAAGAGACCTGTGAGCCGGACACCAGCATCAAACTGAGGTAAGATAATGAGGGGGTTAATTCTACATCATGGGGTCACTATGTCCACCCATGATTCCAGGAATGTGCACAGCAGTCATGTAGGTGGCAGTGGGTGAGCGCCCTCCATTCTGCATGAGAGGTTTGTAACGGACCGTTTCTGCAGTCAAGGGGTTAAAATCCGTTTAGGCGATATGCCCCTTTCTGAGAGACAGGCACAGCTACTGCAGAACACCAACCTCCCGAACTGGATACAAAATAGCACTCCAAACTGGAACCTCACAAATAGCTGTCAGCAGACGAACAGGAAAAGCATACAATCGGCTTACACTCCTGGCAATCAGTCTCTAACAGCATACAGGGAATCCCCCCAATAACGAGACAAGGCTCCGTGTTGAGGGTCAGCAGTGGTCTGATGTGCTGGCACACCCAGCCTGGTTTTTATTACAGTTTTGCAAATACAGAACAGATACAACACATCCCCACAATGCATCATGGTTTCCTCCTCTCCGCCTGGGAGACAACCGAGGGCAATCCAATTATCTCTCAGGACAAAGGGGAGATCACCAATACACATGTGGAGACAACAAGACAGACATCACCATTTAAACACACAATGGGACAATAGAAACACCCACACAAAATCCTCCCCTCTGCCGATAATGACCATTGAACACAAGGGTGAATATAATTATCAACGGCAGAGAAATACAGTTTTATAAAACATATCACAGGAACCCCAAAAAACATGCAATAACCCCATAACCAATATATCCTCGGAACCGGGGGATCTGGGTGAACCACATGTCCAAAATTCACCCACATCCGTTCAGTAGTTTGGAAGATACAGTTACACTGAAAATATACAAGTTATACAGAAAATAGTCACTAATAAATGTGTCCCCTGTTTGGTAGTTTCAAACTACTGAATGATGTCTCTGTGCCCCAAATACAGGCAGGATAGCACCGTGTGGGAAAGTCAGAACAGTGTCTGTGAGCTAAAATGGCCGCTATCTATTGTTCTCACCATGTGCTTCATCCAAGCAAGTAAGGCAGAGGATGCAATCCAGGGACAGAGGGCTCCGTCCCAAGTGTCTTAAGACCCAATAACTTATGGGGCCATAATCCCAGGGCAGGAGGCTGGCAAACAGCCCCCTCCAAAACACCGTGGCGAGGTTGGTTTCGCCACACATCTCCCCCCCCCCCCCCCCCCAGGGAAGACTAACCAGATACCTGACCTCACGCCGGTCGGTACCTGAGTTAGTCTGGCAGCCCACCCACAACCCAATACTGGACCTGCTGAATTTCGTAGCCTGTCTCTGTCCAGTGAATCCACCAAGGTTATATTGGTAGCTGGTACTCCCGGTCTCTGAGTTGCTCCCTGGCTTGGAGTGGAGGTTGCTTTGTGGGCAGGGATCAGCGGTACTCTGCCCTGGTACCAGCGCTACCACGGAAGAAGCCTGGTTGGAGTCTGGTTGTTGGAGGGGGAAACCGACTGTCTCCCCTTTGGCTAAACAGCCCTGTTGCTGGGGGGCAGGGACAACTGTCCCTACCCCCTGTGCTGTAAGTGCAGAGACCACGGTCCCATCTGCACTGTTGTGGGGCTTACTGTCTCCCCCTGGTGCGTTAAGCTGCCGCTGGGAGAGGGGGTAACGAGCTCCTCTCCCATACATACTTCCAGCCGCTGGGGAGGGTGACCGACCGCCTCCGCTCCCAATACAGTGTCCTGCTGCTGGGGAAAGGAGACTGGGCTCTCTATTCCCTGTAGGACACTCTGCCGCTGGGGGACAGGACCGACTGTCTCTGCCCCCTGTAACTCCACCTGCCGCTGGGGAATGGAGACTGGGCTCCCAATTCCCAAAAAATCATGCTGCTGCTGGGGGGCAGGAACAACTACCTCTGCCCCCTGTAACTCAGCCTGCCGCTGGGGAGGGAGGCCGCTGCTCTCCTCTCCCTGCACTTCACACTGCCGCTGGGGAATGGAGACTGGGCTCCCACTGTCCCGCAACCGTAACTTCCGATGGAGGTCCACCCAACGTGGCAGCTGACGTCATTC
>NW_025334645.1:0-48389 GCF_014858855.1 Bufo gargarizans | reverse complement strand
CAAGCCCCATAACATGACATCCACAGCGCCCAATAACAGTGACATCCACAGTGTCCCCATAACAGTGCATCCACAGTGTCCCATAACAGTGACATCCACAGCAGCCCCCATAACAGTGACATCCACAGCGCCCCCATAACAGTGACCTCCACAGTGTCCCCATAACAGTGACATTCACAGTGCCCCCATAACAGTGACATACACAGTGTCCCCATAACAGTGACCATCCACAGCGCCCCCATAACAGTGACTCCACAGCGCCCCATAACAGTGCCTCCACAGTGCCCCCATAACAGTGACATCCACAGCGTCCCCATAACAGTGACATCCACAGTGCCCCATAACAGTGACCTCCACAGTCCCCATAACAGTGACATCCCCAGTGCACCAACAGTGACATCCACAGTGTCCCCATAACAGTGACATCCACAGTGCCCCCATAACAGTACATCCACAGCGCCCCCATAACAGTGACATCCACAGTGCCCCCATAACAGTGACCTCCACAGTCCCATAACAGTGACATCCACAGTGCCCCATAACAGTGACACACAGTGCCCCATAACAGTGACATCCACAGGCCCCATAACAGTACTCCACAGCGCCATAACAGTGACATCCACAGTCCCATAACAGTGACACACAGTGCCCCCATAACAGTGACATCCACAGTCCCCCATAACAGTGACATCCACAGTGCCCCATAACAGTGACATCCACAGTGCCCCCATAACAGTGACATACACAGTGCCCCCATAACAGTGACCTCCACAGCCCCCATAACAGTGCCATCCACAGTGCCCCCATAACAGTGACATCCACAGTCCCCATAACAGTGACATCCACACAGGCCCCCATAACAGTGACATCCACAGTGCCCCCATAACAGTGACATCCACAGTGTCCCCATAACAGTGACATCCACAGCCCATAACAGTGACATCCACAGTGCCCATAACAGTGACTCCACAGTGCCCCCATAACAGTGACATCCACAGCGCCCCATAACAGTCCTCCACAGTGCCCCATAACAGTGACATCCACAGCGCCCCATAACAGTGACATCCACAGTGCCCCATAACAGTGACTCCACAGTGCCCCCATAACAGTGACATCCACAGCGCCCCCATAACAGTGACATCCACAGTGCCCATAACAGTGACATCCACAGTGCCCCCATAACAGTGACTCCACAGCCCCATAACAGTGATCCACAGCGCCCCATAACAGTGACATCCACAGCGCCCCCATAACAGTGACATACACAGTGTCCCCATAACAGTGACCTCCACAGCGCCCCCATAACAGTGACCTCCACAGCGCCCCCATAACAGTGACCTCCACAGTGTCCCCATAACAGTGACATCCACAGTGCCCCCATAACAGTGACCTCCACAGTGTCCCCATAACAGTGACATCCACAGTGCACCCATAACAGTGACATCCACAGTGTCCCCATAACAGTGACATCCACAGTGTCCCCATAACAGTGACCTCCACAGTGTCCCCATAACAGTGACATCCACAGCAGCCCCCATAACAGTGACATCCACAGCGCCCCCATAACAGTGACATACACAGCGCCCCCATAACAGTGACCTCCACAGCGCCCCCATAACAGTGACATACACAGTGTCCCCATAACAGTGACATCCACAGTGTCCCCATAACAGTGACATCCACAGCAGCCCCCATAACAGTGACATCCACAGCGCCCCCATAACAGTGACCATCCCAGTGCACCCATAACAGTGACATCCACAGTGTCCCCATAACAGTGACATCCACAGTGTCCCCATAACAGTGACATCCACAGCAGCCCCCATAACAGTGACATCCACAGCGCCCCCATAACAGTGACATACACAGCGCCCCCATAACAGTGACCTCCACAGCGCCCCCATAACAGTGACATACACAGTGTCCCCATAACAGTGACATCCACAGTGTCCCCATAACAGTGACATCCACAGCAGCCCCCATAACAGTGACATCACAGCGCCCCCATAACAGTGACATCCACAGTGTCCCCATAACAGTGACATCCACAGCGCCCCCATAACAGTGACATCCACAGTGCCCCCATAACAGTGACATCCACAGTGCCCCCATAACAGTGACATCCACAGTGCCCCCATAACAGTGACATCCACAGTGTCCCCATAACAGTGACATCCACAGTGTCCCCATAACAGTGACATCCACAGTGTCCCCATAACAGTGACATCCACAGTGCCCCCAGAATATCTAATATCTGTAGATGGCGAGTTATTCTGAACTCCAGTCAGGACTCCGGCACCCAGTGACCTTTCTATTGTTGCGGGCACCCAGTGACCTTTCTATTGTTGCAGCACCCAGTGACTTTTCTATTGTTGCGGGCACCCAGTGACCTTTCTATTGTTGCGGGCACCCAGTGACCTTTCTATTGTTGCAGCACCCAGTGACCTTTCTATTGTTGCGGGCACCCAGTGACCTTTCTATTGTTGCAGGCACCCAGTGACCTTTCTATTGTTGCGGGCACCCAGTGACCTTTCTATTGTTGCGGGCACCCAGTGACCTTTCTATTGTTACGGGCACCAGTGACCTTTCTATTGTTGCGGGCACCCAGTGACCTTTCTATTGTTGCGGGCACCCAGTGACCTTTCTATTGTTGCAGCTCCCAGTGACCTTTCTATTGTTGCGGGCACCCAGTGACCTTCTATTGTTGCGGGCACCCAGTGACCTTTCTATTGTTGCGGGCAGCCAGTGACCTTTCTATTGTTGCGGGCACCCAGTGACCTTTCTATTGTTGCGGGCACCCAGTGACCTTTCTATTGTTGCGGCACCCAGTGACCTTCTTCTATTTTGCGGGCAGCCAGTGACCTTTCTATTGTTGCGGGCACCCAGTGACCTTTCTATGTTGCGGCACCCAGTGACCTTTCTATTGTTGCGGCACCCAGTGACCTTTCTATTGATGCGGGCACCCAGTGACCTTTCTATTGTTGCAGCACCCAGTGACCTTTCTATTGTTGCAGCACCCAGTGACCTTTCTATTGTTGCAGCACCCAGTGACCTTTCTATTGTTGCAGCACCCAGTGACCTTTCTATTGTTTGCAGCACCCAGTGACCTTTCTATTGTTGCGGGCACCCAGTGACCTTTCTATTGTTGCAGCACCCAGTGACCTTTCTATTGTTGCGGGCACCCAGTGACCTTTCTATTGTTGCGGGCACCCAGTGACCTTTCTATTGTTGCAGCACCCAGTGACCTTTCTATTGTTGCGGGCACCCAGTGACCTTTCTATTGTTGCGGGCACCCAGTGACCTTTCTATTGGTTGCGGGCACCTAGTGACCTTTCTATTGTTGCGGGCACCCAGTGACCTTTCTATTGTTGCGGGCACCCAGTGACCTTTCTATTGTTGCGGGCACCCAGTGACCTTTCTATTGTTACGGGCACCCAGTGACCTTTCTATTGTTGCGGGCACCCAGTGACCTTTCTATTGTTGCGGGCACCCAGTGACCTTTCTATTGTTGCAGCTCCCAGTGACCTTTCTATTGTTGCGGGCACCCAGTGACCTTTCTATTGTTGCGGGCACCCAGTGACCTTTCTATTGTTGCGGGCAGCCAGTGACCTTTCTATTGTTGCGGGCACCCAGTGACCTTTCTATTGTTGCGGGCACCCAGTGACCTTTCTATTGTTGCGGCACCCAGTGACCTTTCTATTGTTGCGGGCAGCCAGTGACCTTTCTATTGTTGCGGGCACCCAGTGACCTTTCTATTGTTGCGGCACCCAGTGACCTTTCTATTGTTGCGGCACCCAGTGACCTTTCTATTGATGCGGGCACCCAGTGACCTTTCTATTGTTGCAGCACCCAGTGACCTTTCTATTGTTGCAGCACCCAGTGACCTTTCTATTGTTGCAGCACCCAGTGACCTTTCTATTGTTGCAGCACCCAGTGACCTTTCTATTGTTGCGGGCACCCAGTGACCTTTCTATTGTTGCGGGCACCCAGTGACCTTTCTATTGTTGCAGCACCCAGTGACCTTTCTATTGTTGCGGGCACCCAGTGACCTTTCTATTGTTGCGGGCACCCAGTGACCTTTCTATTGTTGCAGCACCCAGTGACCTTTCTATTGTTGCGGGCACCCAGTGACCTTTCTATTGTTGCGGGCACCCAGTGACCTTTCTATTGTTGCTGGCACCCAGTGACCTTTCTATTGTTGCGGGCACCCAGTGACCTTTCTATTGTTGCGGGCAGCCAGTGACCTTTCTATTGTTGCGGGCACCCAGTGACCTTTCTATTGTTGCGGGCACCCAGTGACCTTTCTATTGTTGCGGCACCCAGTGACCTTTCTATTGTTGCGGGCAGCCAGTGACCTTTCTATTGTTGCGGGCACCCAGTGACCTTTCTATTGTTGCGGCACCCAGGACCTTTCTATTGTTGCGGCACCCAGTGACCTTTCTATTGTTGCGGGCACCCAGTGACCTTTCTATTGTTGCAGCACCCAGTGACCTTTCTATTGTTGCAGCACCCAGTGACCTTCTATTGTTGCAGCACCCAGTGACCTTTCTATTGTTGCGCACCCAGTGACCTTTCTAGTTGTTGCGGGCACCCAGTGACCTTTCTATTGTTGCGGGCACCCAGTGACCTTTCTATTGTTGCAGCACCCAGTGACCTTTCTATTGTTGGGCACCAGTGACCTTTCTATTGTTGCGGGCCCCAGTGACCTTTCTATTGTTGCGGGCCACCCAGTGACTTCTATTGTTGCGGGCACCCAGTGACCTTTCTATTGTGCGGGCACCCAGTGACCTTTCTATTGTTGCGGGCACCCAGTGACCTTTCTATTGTTACGGGCACCCAGTGACCTTTCTATTGTTGCGGGCACCCAGTGACCTTTCTATTGTTGCGGGCACCCAGTGACCTTTCTATTGTTGCAGCTCCCAGTGACCTTTCTATTGTTGCGGGCACCCAGTGACCTTTCTATTGTTGCGGGCACCCAGTGAACCTTTCTATTGTTGCGGGCAGCCAGTGGACCTTTCTATTGTTGCGGGCACCCAGTGCCTTTCTATTGTTGCGGGCACCCAGTGACCTTTCTATTGTTGCTAGCAACCCAGTGACCTTTCTATGTGGTGCAGCACCCAGTGACCTTTCTATTGTTGCAGGCAACCCCAGTGACCTTTCTATTGTTTGCAGCACCCAGTGACCTTTCTATTGTTGCGGGCACCCAGTGACCTTTCTATTGTTGCGGGCACCCAGTGACCTTTCTATTGTTGCAGCACCCAGTGACCTTTCTATTGTTGCGGGCACCCAGTGACCTTTCTATTGTTGCGGGCACCCAGTGACCTTTCTATTGTTGCAGCACCCAGTGACCTTTCTATTGTTGCGGGCACCCAGTGACCTTTCTATTGTTGCGGGCACCCAGTGACCTTTCTATTGTTGCGGGCACCCAGTGACCTTTCTATTGTTGCGGGCACCCAGTGACCTTTCTATTGTTGCGGGCACCCAGTGACCTTTCTATTGTTGCGGGCACCCAGTGACCTTTCTATTGTTGCGGGCACCCAGTGACCTTTCTATGTTGCGGGCACCCAGTGACCTTTCTATTGTTGCTGGCACCCAGTGACCTTTCTATTGTTGCTGGCACCCAGTGACCTTTCTATTGTTGCGGGCACCCAGTGACCTTTCTATTGTTGCGGGCACCCAGTGACCTTTCTATTGTTGCGGGCACCCAGTGACCTTTCTATTGTTGCGGGCACCCAGTGACCTTTCTATTGTTGCGGGCACCCAATGACCTTTCTATTGTTGCAGCACCCAGTGACCTTTCTATTGTTGCGGCACCCAGTGACCTTTCTATTGTTGCGGGCACCCAGTGACCTTTCTATTGTTGCGGGCACCCAGTGACCTTTCTATTGTTGCGGGCACCCAGTGACCTTTCTATTGTTGCGGGCACCCAGTGACCTTTCTATTGTTGCGGCACCCAGTGACCTTTCTATTGTTGCAGCACCCAGTGACCTTTCTATTGTTGCAGCACCCAGTGACCTTTCTATTGTTGCGGGCACCCAGTGACCTTTCTATTGTTGCGGGCACCCAGTGACCTTTCTATTGTTGCGGGCACCCAGTGACCTTTCTATTGTTGCGGGCACCCAGTGACCTTTCTATTGTTGCGGGCACCCAGTGACCTTTCTATTGTTGCGGGCACCCAGTGACCTTTCTATTGTTGCGGGCACCCAGTGACCTTTCTATTGTTGCGGGCACCCAGTGACCTTTCTATTGTTGCGGGCACCCAGTGACCTTTCTATTGTTGCAGCACCCAGTGACCTTTCTATTGTTGCAGCACCCAGTGAGTTTTCTATTGTTGCGGGCACCCAGTGACCTTTCTATTGTTGCGGGCACCCAGTGACCTTTCTATTGATGCGGGCACCCAGTGACCTTTCTATTGTTGCAGCACCCAGTGACCTTTCTATTGTTGCAGCACCCAGTGAGTTTTCTATTGTTGCGGGCACCCAGTGACCTTTCTATTGTTGCGGGCACCCAGTGACCTTTCTATTGATGCGGGCACCCAGTGACCTTTCTATTGTTGCGGGCACCCAGTGACCTTTCTATTGATGCGGGCACCCAGTGACCTTTCTATTGTTGCAGGCACCCAGTGAGTTTTCTATTGTTGCAGCACCCAGTGACCTTTCTATTGTTGCAGCACCCAGTGACCTTTCTATTGTTGCAGCACCCAGTGACTTTCCTATTGTTGCAGCACCCAGTGACTTTCTATTGTTGCAGCACCCAGTGACTTTCCTATTGTTGCAGCACCCAGTGACCTTTCTATTGTTGCAGCACCCAGTGACCTTTCTATTGTTGCAGCACCCAGTGACTTTCCTATTGTTGCAGCACCCAGTGACTTTCTATTGTTGCGGGCACCCAGTGACTTTTCTATTGTTGCAGGCACCCAGTGACTTTCCTAGCAGGAGACACCTGTTACCATGCATTACCGCACCGCTCCAGTAGATGGCAGCCTCACACTTATTGCTCACCCACCTGCTTGCACAGTTCTGTCCTCTGTTCATAGCCCCGCCCCCTAGCGTTCCAATCTTCTCGTTGCCAGGGAGACCGGGTACTCTATACCTCAGCGCTGTCTCTTAAACCCCGCCTCCTTGAAGCTGATTGGTCCCTGCTCAGTGAGCTTTTCGTTTGGATTGGTGAAGGGCTGAGCATGACGTAATGGCACAGTGAATGCCCCGCCCCTCTGCCTGTTATTCAGACACATGTAACGGGATGAGCGGTACCCGGAGCATCGAGGAGACGGGGCAGCGACGGAGCGAGTAGGCGGAGCGGCCGGAGGAGGTGAGGAGCCTGTAGCTGGTAGTGTGTACAGGGAGGTGCGGTATATGGGGGCT
Source organism: Bufo gargarizans (assembly GCF_014858855.1). Taxonomy (NCBI): domain Eukaryota; kingdom Metazoa; phylum Chordata; class Amphibia; order Anura; family Bufonidae; genus Bufo; species Bufo gargarizans. Next base: position 41,025 of record NW_025334645.1, on the reverse strand, counting down.
GTATACAGGGAGGTGCGGTATATGGGGGCTGTGTACAGGGGTGTGCGGTATATGGGGGCTGTATACAGGGGTGTGCGGTATATGGGGGCTGTATACAGGGAGGTGCGGTATATGGGGGCTGTATACAGGGAGGTGCGGTATATGGGGGCTGTATACAGGGAGGTGCGGTATATGGGGGCTGTATACAGGGAGGTGCGGTATATGGGGGCTGTATACAGGGGTGTGCGGTATATGAGGGCTGTGTACAGGGATGTGCGGTATATGAGGGCTGTGTACAGGGATGTGCGGTATATCGGGGCTGTATACTGGGATGTGCGGTATATCGGGGCTGTATACTGGGATGTGCGGTATATCGGGGCTGTATACTGGGATGTGCGGTATATCGGGGCTGTATACTGGGATGTGCGGTATATCGGGGCTGTACACGGGGATATGCGGTATATCGGGGCTGTATACTGGGATGTGCGGTATATCGGGGCTGTACACGGGGATATGCGGTATATCGGGGCTGTATACTGGGATGTGCGGTATATCGGGGCTGTACACGGGGATATGCGGTATATCGGGGCTGTATACTGGGATGTGCGGTATATCGGGGCTGTACACGGGGATATGCGGTATATCGGGGCTGTATACTGGGATGTGCGGTATATCAAACATATAGGTGATATATACTATAATATATATATATATATATATATATCAGCTATATATGGTGGATATATAGAGGTTGTATACGGGGTATATATCATGGCTGTATATAGGGTATATATATAGTGGCAGTATATATAGCAGCTATATATGGGGGTGTATGGTGGTTTTATATAGGGTGTATATAGCGGCTGTATAGGGGGATATATATTGGGTATGTATGGGGGATGTATAGCGGCTGTATATAGGGTATATATGGGGATATATATAGGGTATATATGGTGGGGGTATATGAGGGATGTATAGCGGCTGTATATAGGGTATATATTGGGTATATGTGGCGGCTGTATAGGGGGATATATAGTGGTTATATATTGGGTATATGTGGCGGCTGTATATAGGGTATATATGGGGGGTATATATGGGGAATATATATTGGGTATATGTGGCAGCTGTATAGGGGGATATATAGTGGTTATATATTGGGTATATGTGGCGGCTGTATAGGGGGATATATGGTGGTTTTATATTGGGTATATGTGGCGGCTGTATAGGGGTATATATGGCGGCTGTATATTGGGTATATATGGCGGGGGTATATGGGGGATGTATAGCGGCTGTATATAGGGTACATATTGGGTATATATGGGGGATGTATAGCGGCTGTATATAGGGTACATATTGGGTATATATGGGGGATGTATATGGGGGATGTATAGCGGCTGTATATTGAGTTGCTCCAGTATATGATGTATATCTTCCTATCTCTCTCAGGAGATCCGGGGTGGATGATGGAGGCCATTGCCAGTGATGTTGTCTCTTACCCTCCGCACCAGGAGACAGACGGCAGCGTCCGCAAGGTGAGCAGTGACCCGTGTCTTCCGCGCCTTGCGCTTGTTTTGCGGTCTCCTTTGCTGGTACTTGTGGTGATTTACGGATGCCGGGCGGCTGTTATGGCCGTGCCCTTATGACCGGTCACCCCGCTGTTACCACAGGTCCAGAACCTTCATCGTGTCCTAGTGAGGAATGTCAGTGTGAATAGAACCCGGGGCAGGAAGGACTGCGGGGGGCTCTGACAGAGGGTCTGGGCGGCCGGGGGGCAATTACTTTTGCTTATTGTGCTTTTCTAGTGATGATAGTCTGTTCCTGTGTCCGTATGGACCAGCGGGTTCCGGGGAGGAGCGGCCGGATCCACTGTGATCTTCTCTGCACGCGGGAAATCACCCAGAATTCATTCACCTTTAATTGGAAAATCCTGTTAAGGTGTTAAATCTTTTTCTTCAATTAGGTAAAGGGATTAATTGTGCGGAAAGTGCCATAAATATCATCAGGGAGTAAGAGGGAACGAACACGTGTCCAGCCTCGAGCACCGCGTGTTACACGTCACATTTACAGTACATGTAACCTCCTGTACTGATCCAGAGTTACATCCTGTATTATACCCCAGAGCTGCACTCACTATTCTGCTGGTGCAGTCACTGTGTACATACATTACTTATCCTGTACTGATCCTGAGTTACATCCTGTATTATACTCCAGAGCTGCACTCACTATTCTGCTGGTGCAGTCACTTTGTACATACATTACTTATCCTGTACTGATCCTGAGTTACATCCTGTATTATACTCCAGAGCTGCGCTCACTATTCTGCTGGTGCAGTCACTGTGTACATACATTACTTATCCTGTACTGATCCTGAGTTACATCCTGTATTACACTCCAGAGCTGCACTCACTATTCTGCTGGTGCAGTCACTGTGTACATACATTACTTATCCTGTACTGATCCTGAGTTACATCCTGTATTATACTCCAGAGCTGCACTCACTATTCTGCTGGTGCAGTCACTGTGTACAGACATTACTTATCCTGTACTGATCCTGAGTTACATCCTGTATTATACTCCAGAGCTGCACTCACTATTATGCTGGTGCAGTCACTGTGTACATACATTACTTATCCTGTACTGATCCTGAGTTACATCCTGTATTATACTCCAGAGCTGCACTCACTATTATGCTGGTGCAGTCACTGTGTACAGACATTACTTATCCTGTACTGATCCTGAGTTACATCCTGTATTATACTCCAGAGCTGCACTCACTATTATGCTGGGGCAGTCACTGTGCACATACATGACTTATCCTGTACTGATCCTGAGTTACATCCTGTATTATACTCCAGAGCTGCTCTCACTATTCTGCTGGTGCAGTCACTGTGTACATACATTACTTATCTTGTACTGATCCTGAGTTACATCCTGTATTATACTCCAGAGCTGCACTCACTATTCTGCTGGTGCAGTCACTGTGTACATACATTACTTATCCTGAGAGTTATCCTGTATTATACTCCAGAGCTGCACTCACTATTCTGCTATTGCAGTCACTGTGTACATACATTAGTTATCCTGTACTGATCCTGAGTTACATCCTGTATTATACCCCAGAGCTGCACTCACTATTCTGCTGGTGGAGTCACTGTGTACATACATTACTTATCCTGTACTGATCCTGAGTTACATCCTGTATTATACTCCAGAGCTGCACTCACTATTCTGCTGGTGCAGTCACTGTGTACATACATTACTTATCCTGTACTGCTCCTGAGTTACATCCTGTATTATACTCCAGAGCCGCACTCACTATTCTGCTGGTGGAGTCACTGTGTACATACATTACTTATCCTGTACTGATCCTGAGTTACATCCTGTATTATACTCCAGAGCTGCACTCACTATTCTGCTGGTGGAGTCACTGTGTACATACATTACTTATCCTGTACTGATCCTGAGTTACAGCCTGTATTATACTCGAGAGCAGCACTCACTGTTCTGCTGGTGGAGTCACTGTGTACATACATTACTTATCCTGTACTGATCCTGAGTTACATTCTGTATTATACTCCAGAGCTGTACTCACTATTCTGCTGGTGCAGTCACTGTGTACATACATTACTGATCCTGTACTGATCCTGAGTTCCATCCTGTATTATACTCCAGAGCTGCACTCACTATTCTGCTGGTGGAGTCACTGTGTACATACATTACTTATCCTGTACTGATCCTGAGTTACATCCTGTATTATACTCCAGAGCTGCACTCACTATTCTGCTGGTGCAGTCACTGTGTACATACATTACTTATCCTGTACTGCTCCTGAGTTACATCCTGTATTATACTCCAGAGCCGCACTCACTATTCTGCTGGTGGAGTCACTGTGTACATACATTACTTATCCTGTACTGATCCTGAGTTACATCCTGTATTATACTCCAGAGCTGCACTCACTATTCTGCTGGTGGAGTCACTGTGTACATACATTACTTATCCTGTACTGATCCTGAGTTACAGCCTGTATTATACTCGAGAGCAGCACTCACTGTTCTGCTGGTGGAGTCACTGTGTACATACATTACTTATCCTGTACTGATCCTGAGTTACATCCTGTATTATACTCCAGAGCTGTACTCACTATTCTGCTGGTGCAGTCACTGTGTACATACATTACTGATCCTGAGTTCCATCCTGTATTATACTCCAGAGCTGCACTCACTATTCTGCTGGTGCAGTCACTGTGTACATACATTACTGATCCTGAGTTCCATCCTGTATTATACTCCAGAGCTGCACTCACTATTCTGCTGGTGCAGTCACTGTGTACATACATTACTTATCCTGTACTGATCCTGAGTTCCATCCTGTATTATACTCCAGAGCTGCACTCACTATTCTGCTGGTGCAGTCACTGTGTACATACATTACTTATCCTGTACTGATCCTGAGTTACATCCTGTATTATACTCCAGAGCTGCACTCACTATTCTGCTGGCGCAGTCACTGTGTACATACATTACTTATCCTGTACTGATCCTGAGTTACATCCTGTATTATACTCCAGAGCTGCACTCACTATTCTGCTGGTGCAGTCACTGTGTACATACATTACTTATCCTGTATTGATCCTGAGTTACATCCTGTATTATACTCCAGAGCTGCACTCACTATTCTGCTGGTGCAGTCACTGTGTACATACATTACTTATCCTGTACTGATCCTGAGTTACATCCTGTATTATACTCCAGAGCTGCACTCACTATTCTGCTGGCGCAGTCACTGTGTACATACATTACTTATCCTGTACTGTCCAGGATAGAAGTCCAGTGGGCGCCAGTATCGTCTGACCCGTCTCCGACTGGTGCCCAGTATTAGGCACAGGAGTGAGCTATAAAGGAGCATGTAGCTGTGTGTGGGGGGGTTGTATGAGGGCGGTGTGCTGCGGAGCTGCGGTGTGCTGCGGAGCTGCGGGCCGTGTAGTTGGATTGGTCTTGCTTTGTGGGGCTTTACTATTCTGGAGCACAGAATGGCACCAATATTATTAGCACTGGAGGGCAGTATAATTGGGCACTGTATTATTGGGGTACTCTGAGTGGCATTCGCTGGTATGTCTGCTCTGTTTTGGGTATTATTGGGGTACTTTGAGTGGTATTTTTTGTTCACTCTATTTCAGCCTTATGACTGTACTGATCGGAGGGCCCCCATGTCTAATCCTTTGCCCCTCACCCTTCTCAGCGACGCCTACACTGACATCCTCTCCCCTTGTACAATAAACCTTAGTTTCTGATTTACTCTTTGGTTGGATTTCTTCCCATTTGAAAGTTCTCTGCTTGCTGTCACTGAATGTGGACACAGACCTGAGGGTTTGTTACAGTTGTATCCGATCTAGGCGATGTTCTGTGAGCCTGGACTCCGTAGCAGTACATTGTATAGAACAGAGAACCCCCAGGGTGGTGGATCCTCTCCCATGTATTCTGCCCCTCGCCCGCTGAGGTTTTGGAGCATTGTCTTCTTCTTGGCTTGGATTTGGTGCGGCGATGACCTGAGTGCACACCCCCTCTATATCAGCCCTGTGTACAAATGTGGCCGTGCCTGGTATTGCAGCTCATGCACTTGTTTGGGGACAGCCGCCCTTTAATATATTTTCAAGATCTCTGCTTGCTGTCAGTGAGCGAGGACATTGTGAGAGGATGCATTTGTTGATCCCACATCCCGGGGGAAAGCACTTTTTCATTTTTTATTTTTTTTCTTAAACCTTGGAGGGGACGCATTTTTAGGATTTCTTCCCTGTCGCCCCTTGTGCCGGTCTGTGGGTCGCTCCCGCTATGAGGGTATTTCAGTGCGTCGTGTCCCCTCTTATTGCAGGCAGAGCCCCCCCCATTCCCGTCAGTCTTTGGCCCCCAGTATTGCTCAGAGGGCGCTGTCAGGCCGCCCCTCCTAACTCTGCGGTGACAGATTTGCTGTCTTCGCCCCTCTCTTTCTTCTCGCCCATACACACACAGTCCCAAAATCTCAGCCCCCAATTGTCGGACACAAAGCCCGAGCTCACGTCATCTCTCAAGTTGCAGAGAGGGGTCTTTGTTTCGCAGGCGAGGATTTGGGAGATTTCCATAACAGTAGAGAAGGAGACAGACGGACATGTCACTGACTCATTTTCTGCAGGGGCTTTTTTTTTTTTGGGGGGGGGGGGGGGGTGATTTAATTGAAGTGCTAAAATACTAATAATAATAAAAATAACTATAAAATAGCATAAAATACAAAATAATGTACAAGTCAGACATCAGTGTATAAAAATACAGTAATCAAGTAAATAAAATAAAGACTATAAAAGTAATGTGTAAAATAATACAAAAGTAAGATAAATGTAAAAATCTATAAAACTGTACAACATAATATGCAAATATCAAAATAATGTATACAAAATGAAACTATACAATATACAGGTAATATAAATAAAATTAAAATAACTCGAAAAATTAGAATATTGTGCAAAAGTCCATTTATTTCAGTAATGGGATTGAAAAGGTTGAATAAAGGCCGGGAATCTCCCGCTGCCGGTAACGAGTCTCGGGTGTTAGTTTCACCTTTAAGTTGCATTACTGAAATAAATAAACTCCCCTGTATATAAAAAATTATAAACCAATAAAATAATAGAAAAAAAATCTAATAAAAATAATGTAGAAAAAAAGCTAAAAATGTAACATAAGAGCTGTTTACAAATGATACAACTACAGCCGATGTCAGCAGAAAAAGAAATAAATTGATGCAGAAAAAAATCTTAATGCAAATTATAATAAAACTGATGGGTTGTAGGATATTTCCTGGGGCCCGTGGATGGTCCGGAGGCTGTGGGCCCCCGGGTGTCATTGCTGTGATTCCCTGTTATAATTGGGGGGGCGGGGGGGGGGGCAGATACTTTTTGTTGTGTAGGGTCCACAGTGGGGGGGGGGGGGCAGATACTTTTTGTTGTGTAGGGTCCACAGTGGGGGGGGGGGGGGGGCGCAGATACTTTTTGTTGTGTAGGGTCCACAGTGGGGGGGGGGGGGGGGCGCAGATACTTTTTGTTGTGTAGGGTCCACAGTGGGGGGGGGGGGGCGCAGATACTTTTTGTTGTGTAGGGTCCACAGTGGGGGGGGGGGGCGCAGATACTTTTGTTGTGTAGGGTCCACAGTGGGGGGGCAGATACTTTTTGTTGTGTAGGGTCCACAGTGGGGGGGGGGGGCGCAGATACTTTTTGTTGTGTGGGGTCCACAGTGGGGGGGGGGGGCGCAGATACTTTTTGTTGTGTGGGGTCCACAGTGGGGGGGGGGGCGCAGATACTTTTTGTTGTGTGGGGTCCACAGTGGGGGGGGGGGCGCAGATACTTTTTGTAGTGTGGGGTCCACAGTGGTGGGGGGGGGGGGCGCAGATACTTTTTGTAGTGTGGGGTCCACAGTGGCGGGGGGGGGGGGCGCAGATACTTTTTGTAGTGTGGGGTCCACAGTGGCGGGGGGGGGGGGCGCAGATACTTTTTGTAGTGTGGGGTCCACAGTGGCGGGGGGGGGGGGGCGCAGATACTTTTTGTAGTGTGGGGTCCACAGTGGCGGGGGGGGGGGCGCAGATACTTTTTTGTAGTGTGGGGTCCACAGTGGCGGGGGGGGGGGCGCAGATACTTTTTGTAGTGTGGGGTCCACAGTGGCGGGGGGGGGGGGGCGCAGATACTTTTTGTAGTGTGGGGTCCACAGTGGCGGGGGGGGGGGCGCAGATACTTTTTGTAGTGTGGGGTCCACAGTGGCGGGGGGGGGGGGGGCGCAGATACTTTTTGTAGTGTGGGGTCCACAGTGGCGGGGGGGGGGGGGCGCAGATACTTTTTGTAGTGTGGGGTCCACAGTGGCGGGGGGGGGGGGGCGCAGATACTTTTTGTAGTGTGGGGTCCACAGTGGCGGGGGGGGGGGGCGCAGATACTTTTTGTAGTGTGGGGTCCACAGTGGCGGGGGGGGGGGGCGCAGATACTTTTTGTAGTGTGGGGTCCACAGTGGCGGGGGGGAGGGCAGATACTTTTTGTAGTGTGGGGTCCACGGGGGGGGGGCAGATACTTTTTGTAGTGTGGGTCCATGGCTCCTCAGTGTTCAGTCTGCTCCTCTCTGTCCTCAGGGATGTGACCCGTTCGCTCAGACGCAGCGCAGTAAACTCCAGCACCGCCGGGCGCGCATCAACCAGCAGATCAACAAGGAGATGAGGATGAGAGCGGGAGCCGAGAACCTGTTCCGGTCAGTACTGGTCACCCACAGCGGAGGAGTAATATCCTCATCATCCTCATCCATATCTCCTCTGTAGGATTTCTCTCCTTACATAACTCCGGGTAACACTGCTGCCTTATCCCTCATAACACCCGGTATAAATCCCGCTGATCGCTCCGTCACCGGCCGCTAATCCTCCGGACACAGCACCACCCGCCATAAACCTTCCATCACCAGCAGCTCCCGAGTTTATCCTGGATAATGATCACAGGACTGTCCAACTGCACAGATATGCAGTCCTATGTAACACCACAGATAACACAGTGATACCTCTCTGAGTACAGATAATGTAGTAGATGTTACCTGCAGTCCTATGTAACACCACAGATAACACTGTGATACCTCTCTGAGTACAGATAATGTAGTAGATGTTACCTGCAGTCCTATGTAACACCACAGATAACACAGTGATAACACTCCGAGTACAGATAATGTAGTAGATGTCACCTGCAGTCCTATGTAACACCACAGATAACACAGTGATAGTGCTCTGAGTACAAATAAGATAGTAGATGTTACCTGCAGTCCTATGTAACACCACAAGTAGTTGACTTACGCCTGAACTTTTCTTAGATGCCTGTGTCATACACGTGTGTCCTAGCTTAGATACATCGGCCATACACGTGTCGTAGCTTAGATACCTCGGCCATACACGTGTGTCCTAGCTTAGATACCTCGGCCATACACGTGTGTCCTAGCTTAGATACCTCGGCCATACACGTGTGTCCTAGCTTAGATACCTCGGCCATACACGTGTGTCGTATCCTAGATACCTCGGCCATACGAGTGTGTCCTAGCTTAGATACCTCAGCCATACGAGTGTGTCCTAGCTTAGATACATCGGCCATACACGTGTCGTAGCTTAGACACATTGGGCATACACTTGTGTCCTAGCTTAGATACCTCGGCCATACACTTGTGTCCTAGCTTAGATACCTCGGCCATACACGTGTGTCCTAGCTTAGATACCTCGGCCATACACGTGTGTCCTAGCTTAGATACCTCGGCCATACACGTGTGTCCTAGCTTAGATACCTCGGCCATACACGTGTGTCCTAGCTTAGATACCTCGGCCATACACGTGTGTCCTAGCTTAGATACCTCGGCCATACACGTGTGTCCTAGCTTAGATACCTCGGCCATACACGTGTGTCCTAGCTTAGATACCTCGGCCATACACGTGTGTCCTAGCTTAGATACCTCGGCCATACACGTGTGTCCTAGCTTAGATACCTCGGCCATACACGTGTGTCCTAGCTCAGATACCTCGGCCATACACGTGTGTCCTAGCTCAGATACCTCGGCCATGCACGTGTGTCGTAGCTTAGATACCTCGGCCATGCACGTGTGTCGTAGCTTAGATACCTCGGCCATGCACGTGTGTCGTAGCTTAGATACATCAGCTGTTTCTGTGGTACCTGTGTGTCTGCTCTGCGGTGTCGTTACATTGTGTCTTCCCTCACACGGTGGCTGTTATTTCATATCTGCCCATAAAACATTCAGCAGCGGTGCGCAGGACAATGGCGTCAGCGCGGCGTCTGTCACCGTCCATTGTGCTGCAGATAACAGCTCCGGGAAGTGATTCATTCCAGTTCTCGGGGTCTTTGTGCGGCTGAATGACCCCGGTCGTGTGTTATAGACCTCGCTGCTGCCCCAGACAAGAGGACAACACTCACCCCCGGCCCTATCAGCAGCCGCAGGCTACATGGAGATCGATGGGTCCTGGAGCTGAACCCTGCATCGGGCTGATAGGAAGGACTGGGAGCGAGGAATCCATCTGCAGTATACAGATATATATTCACTGCTGGATGGATGGACACCTCAGGGGCGGGGTCAGCACAGGGGTGTCTCTTAAAGGGCTCGTCTGCTCACAGTCCCCGTCCATGCTCTGCAGATGGAGGTGGTTTGGTGATACGCTCATAAAGCGGAGTGCTGACTGTATCTGTAATGTGTATAGATACTTTATATACACACAGCTGGATGGATACTGCGGGGGCGGGGCCAGCACAGGGATGTAATATGCATAGATACATTATCTTCACCTCTAGATGAACGGATACCGCGGGGGCGGGGCCAGCACAAGGATGCAATATGCATAGATACATTATCTTCACCTCTAGATGAACGGATACCGCGGGGGCGGGGCCAGCACAAGGATGCAATATGCATAGATACATTATCTTCACCTCTAGATGGACGGATACCACGGGGGCGGGGCCAGCACAGGGCTATAATATGCATAGATACATTATCTTCACCTCTGGATGGACGGATACCGCGGGGGCGGGGCAGTACAGTACAGGGTCGATTCCCGCTAGTCATCATATAAACTGTGTTTCAATTCTTCAACATTTCATGATCCCTGCTTCCTGTCAGTGAGTGGAAAGTTTTGTTATACATTCTGAGGTTGTAAGGTTTGTTGCAGTGTGCCAATATAGTCAGTCAGTTCACTGCTGGAGAGCAGCACAGATCTCTTGTCACAATGTACCAGCGCAGATGGCATTTATCATGGAGCCTGGGTGACATTAACTCCTCCGACCCTGGACAGAAGTCTTTATGGCCATCTGAAATCATGTGTGAAGCCTGGTGCGATGGAGCGGTCTATAATCTGTATACTACACCCTGGTATATAGGTATCGACCACCAGCAGCAGCCGACATATACAGGAACACCAAGGACTGTAGGACAGGAGAATACAGTCTATTGCTCCCTGTTATCAGCCATTTCAGGGGAGAGGACAACTGTAGGACAGGAGAATACAATCTATTGCCCCCTGTTATCAGCCATTTCAGGGGAGAGGATGAGTGTAGGACAGGAGAATACAGTCTATTGCCCCCTGTTATCAGCCATTTCAGGGGAGAGGATGACTGTAGGACAGGAGAATACAGTCTATTGCCCCCTGTTATCAGCCATTTCAGGGGAGAGGATGACTGTAGGACAGGAGAATACAGTCTATTGCCCCCTGTTATCAGCCATTTCAGGGGAGAGGATGACTGTAGGACAGGAGAATACAGTCTATTGCCCCCTGTTATCAGCCATTTCAGGGGAGAGGATGAGTGTAGGACAGGAGAATACAGTCTATTGCCCCCTGTTATCAGCCATTTCAGGGGAGAGGATGAGTGTAGGACAGGAGAATACAGTCTATTGCTCCCTGTTATCAGCCATTTCAGGGGGGAGGATGACTGTAGGACAGGAGAATACAGTCTATTGCCCCCTGTTATCAGCCATTTCAGGGGGGAGGATGACTGTAGGACAGGAGAATACAGTCTATTGCCCCCTGTTATCAGCCATTTCAGGGGAGAGGATGACTGTAGGACAGGAGAATACAGTCTATTGCCCCCTGTTATCAGCCATTTCAGGGGAGAGGATGACTGTAGGACAGGAGAATACAGTCTATTGCCCCCTGTTATCAGCCATTTCAGGGGAGAGGATGACTGTAGGACAGGAGAATACAGTCTATTGCCCCCCTGTTATCAGCCATTTCAGGGGAGAGGATGACTGTAGGACAGGAGAATACAGTCTATTGCCCCCTGTTATCAGCCATTTCAGGGGAGAGGATGACTGTAGGACAGGAGAATACAGTCTATTGCCCCTGTTATCAGCCATTTCAGGGGAGAGGATGACTGTAGGACAGGAGAATACAGTCTATTGCCCCCTGTTATCAGCCATTTCAGGGGAGAGGATGACTGTAGGACAGGAGAATACAGTCTATTGCCCCCTGTTATCAGCCATTTCAGGGGAGAGGATGACTGTAGGACAGGAGAATACAGTCTATTGCCCCCTGTTATCAGCCATTTCAGGGGAGAGGATGACTGTAGGACAGGAGAATACAGTCTATTGCCCCCTGTTATCAGCCATTTCAGGGAGAGGATGACTGTAGGACAGGAGAATACAGTCTATTGCCCCCTGTTATCAGCCATTTCAGGGGAGAGGATCGACTGTAGGACAGGAGAATACAGTCTATTGCCCCCTGTTATCAGCGATTTCAGGGGAGAGGATGACTGTAGGACAGGAGAATACAGTCTATTGCCCCCTGTTATCAGCCATTTCAGGGGAGAGGATGACTGTAGGACAGGAGAATACAGTCTATTGCCCCCTGTTATCAGCGATTTCAGGGGAGAGGATGACTGTAGGACAGGAGAATACAGTCTATTGCCCCCTGTTATCAGCGATTTCAGGGGAGAGGATGACTGTAGGACAGGAGAATACAGTCTATTGCCCCCTGTTATCAGCGATTTCAGGGAGAGGATGACTGTAGGACAGGAGAATACAGTCTATTGCCCCCTGTTATCAGCCGATTTCAGGGGAGAGGATGACTGTAGGACAGGAGAATACAGTCTATTGCCCCCTGTTATCAGCCATTTCAGGGGAGAGGATGACTGTAGGACAGGAGAATACAGTCTATTGCCCCCTGTTATCAGCCATTTCAGGGGAGAGGATGACTGTAGGACAGGAGAATACAGTCTATTGCCCCCTGTTATCAGCGATTTCAGGGGAGAGGATGACTGTAGGACAGGAGAATACAGTCTATTGCCCCCTGTTATCAGCCATTTCAGGGGAGAGGATGACTGTAGGACAGGAGAATACAGTCTATTGCCCCCTGTTATCAGCCATTTCAGGGGAGAGGATGACTGTAGGACAGGAGAATACAGTCTATTGCCCCCTGTTATCAGCGATTTCAGGGGAGAGGATGACTGTAGGACAGGAGAATACAGTCTATTGCCCCCTGTTATCAGCCATTTCAGGGGAGAGGATGACTGTAGGACAGGAGAATACAGTCTATTGCCCCCTGTTATCAGCCATTTCAGGGGAGAGGATGACTGTAGGACAGGAGAATACAGTCTATTGCCCCCTGTTATCAGCCATTTCAGGGGAGAGGATGACTGTAGGACAGGAGAATACAGTCTATTGCCCCCTGTTATCAGCCATTTCAGGGGAGAGGATGACTGTAGGACAGGAGAATACAGTCTATTGCCCCCTGTTATCAGCCATTTCAGGGGGAGGATGACTGTAGGACAGGAGAATACAGTCTATTGCCCCTGTTATCAGCCATTTCAGGGGAGAGGATGACTGTAGGACAGGAAGAATACAGTCTATTGCCCTCTGTTATCAGCCATTTCAGGGGAGAGGATGACTGTAGGACAGGAGAATACAGTCTATTGCCCCCTGTTATCAGCCATTTCAGGGGAGAGGATGACTGTAGGACAGGAGAATACAGTCTATTGCCCTCCTGTTATCAGCCATTTCAGGGGGGAGGATGACTGTAGGACAGAGAATACAGTCTATTGCCCCCTGTTATCAGCCATTTCAGGGGAGAGGATGACTGTAGGACAGGAGAATACAGTCTATTGCCCCCTGTTATCAGCCATTTCAGGGGAGAGGATGACGCTAGGACAGGAGAATACAGTCTATTGCCCCCTGTTATCAGCCATTTCAGGGGAGAGGATGACTGTAGGACAGGAGAATACAGTCTATTGCTCCCTGTTATCAGCCATTTCAGGGGAGAGGATGACTGTAGGACAGGAGAATACAGTCTATTGCTCCCTGTTATCAGCCATTTCAGGGGAGAGGATGACTGTAGGACAGGAGAATACAGTCTATTGCCCCCTGTTATCAACCATCACAGGGGAGAGGATGACTGTAGGACAGGAGAATACAGTATATTGCCCCCTGTTATCAGCCATTTCAGGGGCGAGGATGACTGTAGGACAGGAGAATACAATCTATTTCCCCCTGTTATCAGCTATTTCAGGGGAGAGGATGACTGTAGGACAGGAGAATACAGTCTATTGCTCCCTGTTATCAGCCATTTCAGGGGAGAGGATGACTGTAGGACAGGAGAATACAGTCTATTGCCTCCTGTTATCAGCCATTTCAGGGAGAGGATGACTGTAGGACAGGAGAATACAGTCTATTGCCCCCTGTTATCAGCCATTTCAGGGGAGAGGATGACTGTAGGACAGGAGAATACAGTCTATTGCCCCCTGTTATCAGCCATTTCAGGGAGAGGATGACTGTAGGACAGGAGAATACAGTCTATTGCTCCCTGTTATCAGCCATTTCAGGGGAGAGGACGACTGTAGGACAGGAGAATACAGTCTATTGCCCCCTGTTATCAGCCATTTCAGAGGGAGGATGACTGTAGGACAGGAGAATACAGTCTATTGCTGTGTATCACATATGTGCAGTGCCGTGGACCCTCCATGTACGTGGTATATACAGTATATGACTGATATCAGCCGCTCATCTTGTAGCAGGAGCCAAGTCTGTGATAGGAATATGAAGGGAGACGTTGGAGATGCAATCCTCTCCTATGGCAGGAGCTTTATTAAAGGGGCGCTGTCATGAAGAAGCATGGAGCCCATCCGTCACATGTGATAAGATGGATCTGTCATCCCTTGTCTTGCGTCCCCATTGTGTCTGCAGATACGGTCTGGAGTCACGCTGGGTTCACACCTGAGCGTTTTACAGCGCGTTCCTACGCGCTGTAAAACGCACAACAGGCAAGAACCAATGATTCCCTATGGGAATGGTTCTCACCTGGGCGTTTTACAGCGCGTACGATCGCGCTGTAAAACGCCTGACGCTCAAACAAGTGCTTGAGCTTTTTTTTGGGCGTTTGTCGCGCGTTCCCGCACATAGAAATTCGGGAACGCGCGACAATGTGTGAACGCCAGTCTCTGTATGCGCGATTGTAAACGCCCGTACAATCGCGCATACAGAGCGCTCGTTTCCGAACGCTCAGGTCTGAACCCAGCGTCACTGTAGATAGAGGTGACTGCTTGCTCCTTTAAATCCGGCGGTGCCGTCACTGTCATGTCTCCGCTAGTCGCAGGTCATTTTCCAGCCGATCGTCGGCTCTGCTCTTCCTGTTTTGGGAAATCAGTTGTTTTTCTTTTTACTTTTTGATAAGTCAGCGCCGTCCCTGGAAATACGATTATTATCACTGCGTGCGCGGTTTTTCAGCGGTGCTGGTCTGTAATTTTCCGTTGTCCTGTTGCAGGGCCACCACCAACCACAAGGTGAAGGAGACGGTGGCGCTGGAGCTCAGCTACGTCAACTCCAACCTGCAGCTGCTGAAGGAAGAGCTGGAGGAGCTGAACAGCTCCGTGGACGTCTACCAGAACGAGAGGTAACGGGGGGCATATACCGATCGCGGACTGCTAGAAGCCCTGTGCTGTTTGTGGGGTCCTCGGCATTGTGCCGTCACACCGTCCTGCAAACAGCACCCCAGATCTCAGCTTCCATTAATTGTGTGTAATTCTGGGGAAATTCTGAAAGGTGATTTGTGTTCCAGTGAAGCCATCAGCGTTCCCATGATCCCGCTCGGCTTGAAGGAGACGAAAGATCTGGACCTGATGGATCCTCTGAAGGTAAGCCCCGCCCACCACGCCATGACATCATCGATTTGCGGGGGTAGTAGTCTGGTGTAAAGGCGCCTTCCCCCACAATGCAGTGCAGCGGTGCCGTCTGCTGTATTATGCGGTTAGCACACACGTCCCCGTCCTCTGAGACACGGGGCCCTGGTGTTGTAGGGGCCCCTCTACCAGAACATGTGGGGTGTGGGAGTCCAGTAGAGGATATTTGGGTGACTCGTCTGTTTTTCGCCCAGGACTTCATTGTGGAGCACTATGGGGAGGACGCCGCTCCATATGAGAAGGAGATCGGAGAATTCATGGATCTGCGACAGGTCAGGAAAAGCTCCGAAATCCTTCATCTCCATATAGCTCTAGTCGTGCCCACAGCTGCCTCTAGATTTTCTGCTCCATCATGTCTCGCACTCCACTCGCCCCCCAGAGCTGCAGTTCTAATTCTACTATTACATCATGTCTCATGCTTCACTCACCTCCAGTGCCGCATTCACAATTCTGCTGTTACATCATGTCTCACCTCCAGAGCCGCATTCACAATTCTGCTGTTACATCATGTCTCACCTCCAGAGCCGCATTCACAATTCTGCTGTTACATCATGTCTCACCTCCAGAGCCGCATTCACAATTCTGCTGTTACATCCTGTCTCGTACTGCAGTCACATCCAGAGCTGCTTTTCTAATTCTGCCCCCCTGTCCATCCAGGCCATGAGGACCCCGAGTCGCAGTGAGTCCGGCCTGGAGCTCCTGATGGAATACTACAACCAGCTGTACTTCCTGGAGCAGCGCTTCTTCCCCCCACACCGCTCTCTGGGCGTCTTCTTTCACTGGTCAGTATCGCGTCAGCCGTACGCCCCTCTGGTCACACTGGGGTCAGTGGTGGGACCAGACTGGTCCATAGTGTCTGTAGTTCATCGTTGGCGCCTGTTTCCAGGTACGACTCTCTTACGGGCGTTCCTTCCTGCCAGCGGGCTCTGGCTTTCGAGAAGGGAAGCGTGCTGTTCAACATGGGAGCCCTGTACACCCAGATCGGGGCGAGGCAGGATCGTCAGTTTCTACAAGGAGTAAAGACAGCCATCGATTCGTTTCAGAAGGCGGCAGGTCCGTGGTCATGTGACATCAGGGGTTGTGATTGACGGTGAGGTTTGGACGTGGCGGGGCTTGGTATAACACCCACTTTTTATCGCCCTCTAGGATGCTTCAATTTCTTAAAAGAAAACTTCTCTAACGCCCCGAGCCTGGACATGAGCACGGCGTCTCTGAACATGCTGGTGCGGCTCATGGTGGCACAGGTCCAGGAGGGCATCTTCGAGAAGTTTGTGTTGGAGAACACGCATAATAACTTCACCAATCAACTGCAGATGGCACAGGAGGCGGCCAGGGTGAGTGCCCCCTAATGGAGGATGTAGGCGAGATACTATCATGAGTGCCCACCTGTAGTCAGGGTCTTCTCTGCTAGTGCCTTCCTCTGGTCGGGGTCTTTTCTGGTCGGGGTCTCCTCTGCTAGTGCCCACGACTGGGCATGGTCCCCTCTCTGCTAGTGCCCCCGACTGGGCATGGTCCCCTCTCTGATAGTGCCCACCTCTGGTCGGGGTCTCCTCTGCTAGTGCCCACGACTGGGCATGGTCCCCTCTCTAATAGTGCCCACCTCTGGTCGGGGTCTCCTCTGCTAGTGCCCACAACTGGGCATGGTCCCCTCTCTGATGGTGCCCACGACTGGGCATGGTCCCCTCTCTGCTAGTGCCCACCTCTGGTCGGGGTCTCCTCTGCTAGTTCCCATCTTTGGTCAGGGTCTCCTCTCTCCTCTCCAGGTTGAGGACGTCTACACCCTTGTATACAGAACCATGATGTACCCACCCGTTAAAGACTATGTCCCCTTCTCCTGGACCACCATGGTTCGTGTAAAAGCCGAACATTTCAAAGCTCTGTCCCATTACCACGCTGCCAACGCCCTGTGCGACTTCTCCAGTGAGTATCTCCAGTTCCAGACTTCCCCATAGAACTGTTCACCTCCCTATAGAGGAGGCCATTTCTGTTTATTTATAGCGGTTGGCATTCCAAATCCTGTATATAGACATTCTCATGATGGCATTCTGTCTGTCTGAAGTCACCACTAGAGGGAGCTCTCTACATACTGTTATAGAGTTCTGTGTATATGCATCGTGCAGTAATCTCCTGAGCTCCCTCTAGTGGTGGCTGTATATATCTGTATGCAGTAATCTCCTGAGCTCCCTCTAGTGGTGGCTGTGTATATCTGTATACATTAACCTCCTGAGCTCCCTCTAGTGGTGGCTGTATATATCTGTATGTAGTAATCTCCTGAGCTCCCTCTAGTGGTGGCTGTATATATCTGTATGTAGTAATTTCCTGAGCTCCCTCTAGTGGTGGCTGTATATATCTGTATGTAGTAATCTCCTGAGCTCCCTCTAGTGGTGGCTGTATATATCTGTATGTAGTAATCTCCTGAGCTCCCTCTAGTGGTGGTTGTATATATCTGTATGTAGTAATCTCCTGAGCTCCCTCTAGTGGTGGCTGTATATATCTGTATGTAGTAATTTCCTGAGCTCCCTCTAGTGGTGGCTGTATATATCTGTATGTAGTAATCTCCTGAGCTCCCTCTAGTGGTGGTTGTATATATCTGTAGGTAGTAATCTCCTGAGCTCCCTCTAGTGGTGGCTGTATATAACTGTATGATGTAATCTCTTGAGCTCCCTCTACTGCATACAGATATATACACACGCCACTAGAGGGAGCTCAAGAGATTACTACATACAGATTATATATATATATATATATATATATATATATATATACACACGCCACTAATCTCCTGAGCTCCCTCTAGTGGTGTCTGTATGTATCTGTATGTAGTAATCTCCTGAGCTCCCCTAGTGGTGACTGTATATATCTGTATGTAGTAATCTCCTGAGCTCCCTCTAGTGGTGGCTGTACATATCTGTATGCAGTAATCTCCTGAGCTCCCTCTAGTGGTTTCTGTATATATCTGTATGTAGTAATCTCCTGAGCTCCCTCTAGTGGTGGCTGTATATATCTGTATGTAGTAATCTCCTGAGCTCCCTCTAGTGGTGGCTGTATATATCTGTATGTAGTAATCTCCTGAGCTCCCTCTAGTGGTGGCTGTACATTATCTGTATGCAGTAATCTCCTGAGCTCCCCCTAGTGGTGGCTGTATATATCTGTATGCAGTAATCTCCTGAGCTCCCTCTAGTGGTGGCTGTATATATCTGTATGCAGTAATCTCCTGAGCTCCCTCTAGTGGTGGCTGTATATATCTGTATGCAGTAATCTCCTGAGCTCCCTCTAGTAGTGGCTGTATATATCTGTATGCAGTAATCTCCTGAGCTCCCTCTAGTGGTGGCTGTATATATCTGTATGCAGTAATCTCCTGAGCCCCCTCTAGTGGTGGCTGTATATATCTGTATGTAGTAATCTCCTGAGCTCCCTCTAGTGGTGGCTGTATATATCTGTATGTAGTAATCTCCTGAGCTCCCTCTAGTGGTGGCTGTATATATCTGTATGCAGTAATCTCTCCTGAGCTCCCTCTAGTGGTGGCTGTATATATCTGTATGTAGTAATCTCCTGAGCTCCCTCTAGTGGTGGCTGTATATATCTGTATGTAGTAATCTCCTGAGCTCCCTCTAGTGGTGGCTGTATATATCTGTATGCAGTAATCTCCTGAGCTCCCTCTAGTGGTGGCTGTATATATCTGTATGTAGTAATCTCCTGAGCTCCCTCTAGTGGTGGCTGTATATATCTGTATGTAGTAATCTCCTGAGCTCCCTCTAGTGGTGGCTGTATATATCTGTATGTAGTAATCTCCTGAGCTCCCTCTAGTGGTGGCTGTATATATCTGTATGTAGTAATCTCCTGAGCTCCCTCTAGTGGTGGCTGTATATATCTGTATGTAGTAACCTCTTGAGCTCCCTCTAGTGATGGATTAGGAGCTCTGTTCTTTTTAGGGAGGGGTTTCGTCAGCATAGGTCATCAATATGAGATGGCTGAGGGTCTAACCCCTATACCTCTGCCAGCCAGCTGTTTGAGGGGGCAGCAGCGCTGGGAGAAGGGCTATGGCGTCTTCTTGGTATACTAAGCACAGCACCATTCTTTGCATAGTGGCAGTGCTTGGTAATGCAGCTCAATCTCCACTTGAATGAGAACAAGCTGCAGAAGGGTCATGGACCTGACGACACAGGATGAGGAAGAGGCCCCATTGCTGGTCCTAGCGCTGCAGCCCCTCCCAGCAGTTGTGGAGGTGCCGGGAGTCGGACCCTCTTCAGTCCGACTGTCCTGAGGATGAACTGTCAGTATTTCCTTCCCAGAGAACCCCTCCTATAGAAGCTACTGAGACATTCTTTGCCCTACTTCTCCACTCTGCCTGACGGGCAGGGCTCCCCTTTAGCCCCTGGCACAGTTAGCTATATATATCCGTAACCTGTGTGGGGGTAAGCAGGCGTATGCCCGTCACTGCCGGGCAGCCCAGGAGGAAGCCCCGTCATGCTGAGCACTGATGCAGCTAACGGCCTCTTACATCCTGGATAGCACTGGCCCAGGCAACAATAACCCCCATTATTTGATGTCCTGGTCCAGGCTCCGGGCCTCTTGGACCACAGCAATAATCCCAGATTGCGGCTGATAATCTCTTTATGTGAATTCCTTCCATCATGTGTGGGGGGACGCTGATATTACAGTGTGGGGGATGGGTGATAGTCATGGAGGTCTCCATGTTGCTCACTGTCTTTGAGGTTTTACTTCTATATTTTATACCAGATTCAGGGTTGACCAGTATTTTTCCCTGCAGGCATCACATTTTCGGTATTACGTATCGGTACGTTATATACGGTCTTGTTTTGTTTCAGCTTCGCCAGGACTGGAGCTCATAGAACACGAGAAGCTTTTCCTGCAGTTCCACACCTCGCCACCAGAGGGCCCAACCATCGGCTTGCTGCTCCAGGATCGGGAAGAGAGGAGGAAGCTAGGTAACAGGCTGCCTTCCCTGACCCATTATACCCGGAGGGGGTGACTTGGTGTGACTTACCCGCCCCGCTATATGTATACCTACCCGCCTCTGTTCTTGCAGGTAAAGCGCACTTAAAGAAAGCCGTGATTAAACACGAGGAGGCGATGAGGATCCACGGCCTGTGCAAAATCCTGCGTAAGATGGACATCCTGCAGGACGTGCTGACCCTGGCACACAAGAGGTCGCTCAATAAGTACTCCGACATCGACCACGAGGAAGATTTCTTTGAGACGGGCGAGGCCCCCGACATTCAGCGTAAGATTATAACCACCGGTGTATATATCTGTATGTAGCAATCTCCTGAGCTCCCTCTACTGGTGGCTGTATATATCTGTATGTAGCAATCTCCTGAGCTCCCTCTAGTGGTGGCTGTATATATCTGTATGTAGTAATCTCCTGAGCTCCCCCTAGTGGTGGCTGTATATACCTGTATGTAGTAATCTCCTGAGCTCCCTCTAGTGGTGGCTGTATATATCTGTATGTAGTAATCTCCTGAGCACCCTCTAGTGGTGGCTCTATATATCTGTATGTAGTAATCTCCTGAGCTCCCTCTAGTGGTGGCTGTATATATCTGTATGTAGCAATCTCCTGAGCTCCCTCTAGTGGTGGCTGTATATATCTGTATGTAGTAATCTCCTGAGCTCCCTCTATTGGTGGCTGTATATTTCTGTATGCAGTAATCTCCTGAGCTCCCTCTAGTGGTGGCTGTATATATCTGTATGTAGTAATCTCCTGAGCTCCCTCTAGTGGTGGCTGTATATATCTGTATGTAGTAATCTCCTGAGCTCCCTCTAGTGGTGGCTGTATATATCTGTATGTAGTAATCTCCTGAGCTCCCTGTAGTGGTGGCTGTATATATCTGTATGCAGTAATCTCCTGAGCTCCCTCTAGTGGTGGCTGTATATATCTGTATGTAGTAATCTCCAGAGCTCCCTCTAGCGGTGGCTGTATATATCTGTATGCAGTAATCTCCTGAGCTCCCTTTGGTGGTGGCTGTATATATCTGTATGCAGTAATCTCCTGAGCTCCCTCTAGTGGTGGCTGTATAATCTGTATGTAGTAATCTCCTGAGCTCCCTCTGGTGGTGGCTGTATATATCTGTATGTAGCAATCTCCTGAGCTCCCTCTAGTGGTGACTGTATATATCTGTATGCAGTAATCTCCTGAGCTGCCTCTAGTGGTGGCTGTATATATCTGTATGTAGTAATCTCCTGAGCTCCTTCTAGTGGTGGCTGTATATATCTGTATGTAGTAATCTCCTGAGCTCCCTCTAGTGGTGGCTGTATATATCTGTATGCAGTAATCTCCTGAGCTCCCTCTAGTGGTGGCTGTATATATCTGTATGCAGAAATCTCCTGAGCTCCCTCTAGTGGTGGCTGTATATATCTGTATGTAGTAACGTCCTGAGCTCCCTCTAGTGGTGGCTGTATATATCTGTATGTAGTAATCTCCTGAGCTCCTTCTAGTGGTGGCTGTATATATCTGTATGTAGTAACGTCCTGAGCTCCCTCTAGTGGTGGCTGTATATATCTGTATGTAGTAATCTCCTGAGCTCCCTCTAGTGGTGGCTGTATATATCTGTATGTAGTAATCTCCTGAGCTCCCTCTAGTGGTGGCTGTATATACCTGTATGTAGTAATCTCCTGAGCTCCCCTAGTGGTGGCTGTATATATCTGTATGTAGTAATCTCCTGAGCTCCTTCTAGTGGTGGCTGTATATATCTGTATGTAGTAATCTCCTGAGCTCCCTCTAGTGGTGGCTGTATATATCTGTATATAGTAATCTCCTGAGCTCCCTCTAGTGGTGGCTGTATATATCTGTATGTAGTAATCTCCTGAGCTCCTTCTAGTGGTGGCTGTATATATCTGTATGTAGTAATCTCCTGAGCTCCCTCTAGTGGTGGCTGTATATATCTGTATATAGTAATCTCCTGAGCTCCCTCTAGTGGTGGCTGTATATATCTGTATGCAGAAATCTCCTGAGCTCCCTCTAGTGGTGGCTGTATATATCTGTATGTAGTAATCTCCTGAGCTCCCTCCTAGTGGTTGCTGTATATACCTGTATGCAGTAATCTCCTGAGCTCCCTCTAGTGGTGGCTGTATATATCTGTATGTAGTAATCTCCTGAGCTCCCTCTAGTGGTGGCTGAATATATCTGTATGCAGTAATCTCCTGCGCTCCCTCTAGTGGTGGCTGTATATATCTGTATGCAGTAATCTCCTGAGCTCCCTCTAGTGGTGGCTGTATAATCTGTATGTAGTAATCTCCTGAGCTCCCTCTGGTGGTGTTTGTATATATCTGTATGCAGTAATCTCCTGAGCTCCCTCTGGTGGTGGCTGTATATATCTGTATGTAGTAATCTCCTGAGCTCCTTCTAGTGGTGGCTGTATATATCTGTATGCAGTAATCTCCTGAGCTCCCTCTAGTGGTGGCAGTATATATCTGTATGTAGTAATCTCCTGAGCTCCCCCTAGTGGTGGCTGTATATATCTGTATGTAGTAATCTCCTGAGCTCCCTCTAGTGGTGGCTGTATATACCTGTATGCAGTAATCTCCTGAGCTCCCTCTAGTGGTGGCTGTATATATCTGTATGTATTGATCTCCTGAGCTTTATTGACATAGGACTGGAGCCGGCACTTTAACAGATTTCTAGCAAACACCAAAGAAATAAAGGGTTCATTTTTCCCTGGTCCAGGTTACTAACATTTACCAGCAGAGCTGCTCTGGAAAATCTGGTGCAAGAGTAGCGCTGCTTACATCCTCTGCACTGCGGCAGAAACTTAGCGCCTCTTATTTTCCTCTTGTTCTTCTTTCCAGCAAAAACCCATCAGAAGCCGGAAGTGACGACCCCAATGTTCTCCAGGGTCAAAGTCAAGGATATATTCCACCGACTGGTGAGCGGCAGCAGAAGTAGTGGGGGTTGTCCTGTTGGCGGTCGCCCTGTTTAAGGGTTTCCTCTTCTGTGTGTTCCTGCTGGGGGTTGTCATGCTTTGTAGTTGCCCTGTTGGTGCCACCACTGTTGGGAGTTGTCCCCTTTTTCCTAGAGGCTGGGGATCTTCCAATGCAGAAATCAGTATTTGTCTGTAGGTAATAGCGAGGAGGACAACTACTCCACTCATCATCTCACAGTGTAAATCCTGTGTAAATAACCTATATAAAATCTTACACTCCACTCACACCCAGAGCTGCATTCACAGTCCTGCTGTTTTTCTCCTGGTTCTTAGACGGCAGGACTTTCCTGCTGGTGCATTGGCTTTAGATGATGGGAGTTGTAGTGTCTGCATTAAGGTAGTCTGAAGAAGGCAATGTCCCCTCCCTGGAGGCAGCGCATCAAGGTGCTGTCTATTTGAGGATCTCCACTGTCTGTCGCAACTGAGGTTACCTGTAAATGCAGCTCTGGATGTGACTAGAGTAGAAGTAGTAGATGACACGTCCTCTGTTGGTCTTGCAGGGTCCAGTCTCCGTCTTTTCGGCTAAGCACAGGTGGCGGCCGGCGCTGAAGGTTCACCTTGACCCAGGGGATGACGGCTTCGGCTTCACGTTGAGAGGCGACTCGCCGGTTCTTATAGCCGGGGTGGTCCCCGGGGGCTGCGCTGCCGTACGTACGGTATAACCACCATTACAGCTCCCATGAGGTTGTGAGTCCTCGCTGATTGTCCTCCCTTGCGTTGCAGCGGGCGGGTGTGAAGGAGGGGTCTTACATCGTGTCCGTGGACGGCGAGGACTGCAGGTGGGCGAAACATTCACAAGTCGTCCAGCAGCTGAAGAATACGGGGAAGGGAGGAGCGGACATCGAGGTCGTGACCTTCCAGAGCGCTGACCCCCGGAACACGGTGAGAAGTCCGCTCCCATAGACTCCTCCCACTTATTGATACACCGCAGAAGCAGTAACGTTCTGCTTATTCCTCTGTGCTGCTGTTAACACATGTGCTGCTTATAGCGAGCCACGCCGGATTATCGGGTAAATTCCTGCCAATCTGGTGCCGCCTTTGGCTGGATTGGCAGGAATTTGGGACCAGTTCCTGATTCCGGTGTGTGCCGTCGTATTACGCTCCAGTATGACGCGCTTTCTGATTCGCCAGGTACCAGACAAGAAGTCGTCGATGCTGACGTCCAGCGAGATTCTGCAGGAGAATAAGGAGAACAACAGGAAGACGATGGCGGCCGGTAAACGCTCCAGCACGCTGCTCCTCTGGAAGAGGAACCCCACTAAGAGGAACCCCAACATCAGCGCCCTCCAGCTGCCATTCAGTGCGGTGCAGAGTAACGAGTGCATGTACTGAGCCCTCCCCGGGCAGTGCCCCCCGTAGCGTTATAACCTGGGCGCCGGAGCCGCGGCCGAGAGAGTCCGCCTGTACATAACTGTAAAAGATAATTTATAACGGACGTGACCTAGAGAATAAACGCTTGTTCCGCTGCAGACGTCGCACTGTTCTGTACCGCGGGGGCGGTGATTTTCCTGCTGTCGTTTTAGGGGTGAAGCCTCCGGTCTGTGCTCTGTGGGGGGCAGCGGAATGAAATGGTCGCCCCATTAGTATCTGCATCCTGCCGGTGGCCATGTATACGCGTGGACGTCTGCAGCTCCTCTGCTGATCTCTTTGTTTCCATGGTAACAAGCTCTGCTCCTGCCGTCATGCATGCTGTTGGGGGGGGGGGCGGGGGGGCGGTGGAATGAACCATGTTTGACGGCAGCAGACTGCACAGGGGCTGAGTACACTCAACGGGGGGGGGATTTGTTTTTTGTTTGCAAAGTTATTTTTTTTATTTCACCTTCATAAAAATGATTGAAAACGTGAAGGGGTGTGCTACTGACTGGGGTATCCGAGCTGCTCATGTGGGGTATCCGAGCTGCTCATGTGGGGTATCCGAGCTGCTCATGTGGGGTATCCGAGCTGCTCATGTGGGGTATCCGAGCTGCTCATGTGGGGTATCCGAGCTGCTCATGTGGGGTATCCGAGCTGCTCATGTGGGGTATCCGAGCTGCTCATGTGGGGTATCCGAGCTGCTCATGTGGGGTATCCGAGCTGCTCATGTGGGGTATCCGAGCTGCTCATGTGGGGTATCCGAGCTGCTCATGTGGGGTATCCGAGCTGCTCATGTGGGGTATCCGAGCTGCTCATGTGGGGTATCCGAGCTGCTCATGTGGGGTATCCGAGCTGCTCATGTGGGGTATCCGAGCTGCTCATGTGGGGTATCCGAGCTGCTCATGTGGGGTATCCGAGCTGCTCATGTGGGGTATCCGAGCTGCTCATGTGTGCTACTGACTGGGGTATCCGAGCTGCTCATGTGTGATACTGTCTGCTGAGCTGTGTATCTAATCCTATCCTGTGTGATACTGTCTGCTGAGCTGTGTATCTAATCCTATCCTGTGTGATGCTGTGTCCTGAGCTGTGTATCTAATCCTATCCTGTGTGATACTGTCTGCTGAGCTGTGTATCTAATCCTATCCTGTGTGATACTGTCTGCTGAGCTGTGTATCTAATCCTATCCTGTGTGATACTGTCTGCTGAGCTGTGTATCTAATCCTATCCTGTGTGATACTGCCTGCTGAGCTGTGAATCTAATCCTATCCTGTGTGATACCGTCTGCTGAGCTGTGTATCTAATCCTATCCTGTGTGATACCGTCTGCTGAGCTGTGTATCTAATCCTATCCTGTGTGATACTGTCTGCTGAGCTGTGTATCTAATCCTATCCTGTGTGATACTGTCTGCTGAGCTGTGTATCTAATCCTATCATGTGTGATACTGTCTGCTGAGCTGTGTATCTAATCCTATCCTGTGTGATACTGTCTGCTGAGCCGTGTATCTAATCCTATCCTGTGTGATACTGTCTGCTGAGCTGTGTATCTAATCCTATCCTGTGTGATACTGTCTGCTGAGCTGTGTATCTAATCCCATCCTGTGTGATACGGTCTCATAGATACACGCATTCCTTTGAGGGAATTAACTCTTTATTATCACCAGTTACGATCTTTTCCAGTTACACAATTCGCCGCTCGGATAGAACAATTTTCCCGCGTTGCGTCCTCGTCTCCGTGTAACCCCATTAACCCTGCGTGGGGCAAGGCAATAAGGCACTCCAGTGTTTTATTTGAATGACTCGTGGCGTCCGATAGGTGGGTAAGGCACTGCCAGGGCGGTGGTGACTTACCGTCATGGAGGACATTGACTCTCTAATGACTCCCTGCTGCCTGACGCTGCGAGTTCTTAGCAGTGCATTGTAGGAATTCTGCCCCCAACCTGTGACCAGCAGCATTACACCCTGAGCAGTGACGTCACCGGCCGCGTGCAACTCGCAAATCAGCTGCACGCAACCAAAACTACAGCAGATTTCGTCGCAGTCATGTGACCTAATCTCAGCCATTATTTGCGATCTTTGTGTCACATGACCTATATATATTTAAAACCAAGATATCCACGGCACTTCCTTAATGGGAACCGGTCAACTAAATTTTGGGTATAGAGCTATGGACATGGGTTGCTAGATGGCCGCTAGCACATCCGTAATACTCAGTCCCCATAGCTCTGTGTGCTTTTATTGTGTAAAAATACCGATATGATACATATGCAAATTTACCTGAGATGAGTCCTGCCCCCGACTCCACTCACATACAGGACTCATCTCAGGTTAATTTGCATATGTATCATATCGGTATTTTTACACAATAAAAGCACACAGAGCTATGGGGACTGGATATTGCGGATGTGCTAGCGGCCATCTAGCAACCCATGTTCTCAGCTCTATACACAAAATCCCGGTGACAGGTTCCCTTTAAGTAGAAAAGTGTATATTTATTCACTAATCGCAACGTTTCGGTGCACACACTGGAACCTTTCTCAAGCAGTGATACGAACAGGGGGTGCACGGAGCAGATAAAACGTTGCGATTGGTGAATAAATATACACTTTTCTACTTCAGGATATCTTGGTTTATATAATTTTGGAGGAGGATCGCTCCACCAGCCGCTGGCACCCAGGTCTCACATTTTCAGCAGTGCTGTTCACATTTTCTGGACTTTTTCTATATATATATATATCTTTTTTTTTATCTACTTGTACTCCAGTCACAGCTAGAGCTGCAGTCATAGTTCTCTGATTTGCTCTCCCGGCTGAGCATGCTCTGTTGTATTGCAGAAAATGGAGTCTGTGCACCAAGCCCTTAAGTATACGGCAGTGCAGTGGCAACTGAGGATTGTGGATGCAGCTCTGGCTGTGACTGGAGCATAAAATACAGTGTAACCGCAGAATTGCGAATCCCGCGTTGTGTGACTGCAGTTCCGTTGCTCACATTTTCAACAACTCTGCTTAGGCTACTTTTACGCTTGCGGCAGAGGATTCCGGCCGGCAGTTCCGTCGCCGAAACTGCCCGCCGGATCCGTTAAAACATACGCAAACAGATGGCATTTGTCAGGATCCTGATCCGTCTGACAAAATGCATTGAAATGCCGGATCCGTCTCTCCGGTGTCATCCGGAAAAACGGATCCACCATTTTTTTTTTACATTTTTTGCAGTCTGAGCATGCGCAGACCGCAATGCCGGATCCGTTCTGGCGGAACACTTGGGGCCGGATCCATTAATCTCCAGGGGGGGTCAGTAAGTTCCTGTTACACTTGTGCTATTCTATCTCCCATGATTGGCGCCTCCTCTCCGGTGCGGCGGTCAGAAAACGTCTCATTTGGTTGTTTTATCGCGTTTCGGAGTGTCAGAGAGCCGTGTTCGTCCCCCACCACATCCATCCACGAGTCAACGCCGTCCTCAGGACCGAGCTCTCTAAGCGTTAAAGTGCAGTTCTACGTAGCGGATCCGTCCCGAGCGGCCGCCATCTTTAAATATATATTATTTGCCTATACATTGTGTTTAAGGTAAAATGCAGATCTGGAGTCCGGACGAAGCAGCAGAAAACCGCAGCGAGCGCGAGAGTGGAGCCCTTGGAGAATCGCCGCCAGCAACTAAATAATGGCGTTGTTGGGTCCGGTCGGAATCTGCGTTTTGCGCCAGTTCTTGCAGGTCTGTGACCCGTGCGCATATATAAGAGCGTCCATGTCCCCGAGGTCCCTACAGACGCTGCAACCAGTGCAGACTTGCTCGACCTCCGTGGTCTCTGGAGTCCCTGACCGCTGTCTGATACCCGCGCGGAGGAGGTCAGT
The DNA here is from genome assembly GCF_014858855.1 of Bufo gargarizans. Classification (NCBI taxonomy): domain Eukaryota; kingdom Metazoa; phylum Chordata; class Amphibia; order Anura; family Bufonidae; genus Bufo; species Bufo gargarizans. The sequence goes on along the minus strand of NW_025334645.1, from coordinate 12,206 downwards.
TCCGCTTATTCGCCAGCTGCCGGTCTCGCCTCTTCTTTTCCATCAGCCTGGAGGATAATAAAGAGTCTGGGGTCAGGAGCAGTGGACGGGAACATCCAGGGAGGGGGGGGGGGGGATATATATATATATTTTATTTCTTTTGGTTTGATTTTCATTTTAAACAGCCTGCAGTGTAAAGAATGGCGTATTTCTGGTTGACATGGCTACATAAAGGTTTGTGTATCTCTGTAATTACAATGTATCGTCTTCTCCCTGAAACCCATGGCTCTCTGGCTGGGAGTTGTAGTCTATTAAATTGCGAGATATTCCGGGGGGCGAAGTTTAGGAAGGACAAGGGCAATGTCATCCCGCAGTCTTAGGGCTCATGCACACGAACGTGTTTTCTTTCCGTGTCCGTCCTGTTTTTTTTTTTTGTGGGCTGTATACGGAACCATTCATTTCAATGGGTCCGCAAAAAAAACGGAAGTTACTCCGTGTGCATTCCATTTCCGTTTTGCAAAAAAAATAGAACACCTATTATTGTCCGCACCACAGACAAGGATAGGACGGTTCTATCAGGGGCTGGCTGTTCCGTTCCACAAAATACGGAATGCACGCGGACGTCATCCGTATTTTTTGCAGACCAGTTTTTTGTGGACCGTAAAATACATACGGTCGTGTGCATGAGGCCTAAGGCTGATATGTAAAGGGTCCCAGGTGTGGTCCGATTAGATGCTGGGTCTTGCCACAAGAGGGTGTAAAAGTGCTTCCTCCGCTGCCCTATAAAAAGGCTCTCAGAGGCTACTTGTGGGTAGAGAACGCTGACTGCTAGACATGTCTTTACGATGAACTGGAAGACATTCTGCCCAGTTGACAGAGACAGAAGGATGGCCGTTTCTATGAATTGCCTTTCATCTTGGCCGTTCTGAGCTCGCTGTTAGGAGATGTTGGGAGCAGTAGTTACACGTGGAACAGGTTTCGAACGGCCCAGACAGACACCAGTAGAGACGATCATGGGATCCATCAACAAGACGGAGCAGCGCCACAGCTTCGTTCTCCACCATCCAGACACAGGTGACCCCTACATCACCCCCCCCCCCCCCCCCATCCCGACCATTTCCAGGTGCTTAGCAGACGGAAATTCGGTGTCATGGCGTCCATTACGTGTCCTGCCACTGACCGCAGCCACCGTCACCTTTGCATTGGTGTACTGAACGAGAAACGGACTGGAACAGTATTGTCCTTAGTGATGAATCCAGGATCTGTTTGGATCCGGTCGGGTTGGAGTCCAGAGGCCTCCAGGTCAGCGATCCTGCCTTTGCTGTGGGGACACACTGATCAGGACGCATCCGTTCCGTTTTGTGACGGGATTTGCTAAAGTGCAATGAGTTTACATAAAGAGACAGTTGTAAAAGGGATGGAAAGATGACAACCAGAACGGAAACCATTCTTTACACTGCAGGCTGCATCCAGAGGTGTAAACAGGAAGAGATGCTATCGCATAGTGGCAGGTTGCGCCGTGTGAGAAGGGGCGAGGCTTACTTTCGGTTGCGCACTTCGGTGAGCTCCAGCAGCCGCTCCTGGGCGGCGCGCAGTTCGTCCAGTCGCTGCTGGTATCGGGAGTCGCAGTTATTGGCGCGTTCGTAGCTGGACACTTGGCTGGATAACTCGCTGGCCCGGTCCCGCAGCTGCTGGATGGACGTGTAGAGATTCTCATCATCCTCCTCCTGCAACACAAACCAGACACGAGATATTAATGGGGCGAGACCCCGTGACCCGAAAAACGGACCAGACGCAGTGAAGTGGGCCCCATACCAGGCAGATCACTCCCACAATCCCATGCCCCATTATAATGGCAGATACTGCACCTTTGCGTTGACAATCTCTATGTGCACCAGCAGGGCGGCGAGCTCCAGCTCCTCACTATAGCTGTTCCGCAAGGGTACAGATCGATAACCTAGAGGAAGACACAAAGGGTCACTGAGGGGGCTGACATGCGTATTCAAGGCTAGCTCCGCCCACCTGCGCATAATAAACAGCGTGACAGAATGGTATAATATATGACGGGACATATCCGAGTGGTGCCCGGACCCTCACCCCATCGCTCGCTGATTTGCCGGTGAATAAAATCTCTTCTTTACTAAATTGGTTACATTGTTGCAATGGAGAGATTCCTTAGCTCCTCCTGTTATTAGACTCCACCCCCGAGGATCTGTATTATTAAGTTCTCCTCTTATTAAGTTCTCCCCTGGTCACTGGAGCCCCCCCCCCCCCGAGTACCAATTCATGATCCTCCTATTAGAGGGTCTTCTTGTGCTAGTGACCCTACAGCACCTGGTTTTTACTGAGCCCCCTCCCCTATATTTGCCCTGGTAAATACCCTTCAGCAATGGTGGTGTTGGGGAGGTATGATATAGAAACTCAATGAACCAATGGCGGCGTGCGCTGTGCGTCCCTCACCTGTCTTCAAGGCCTTAACGGGGAACGTGGCCTGCGCCAGGAAGTTGGGGTCACTGAACATGTCCTCCTCATACACCACGAACCTCAGGAAGGAAAACTCGGGATTATTGATGTCGAACACGAACTCCTTCATCATCCAGACAGGGTTCAGGCCGTTATCCGCTGCGGACGGAGAAAATGCCATCAGCTCGTCTCAAGGGGGCGCTGTGCTCGTAGGTTACCAGGATTCTGACTATTAAAAGGGGGATTCCGCCCTGTATAAAGATGGCGGTGTGGGGCGGGGGTGGCACATGCGCTCACCTACGACGTCACTCTTGTTCTTGCTGTTATCGAACTCTGATCCGCAAACCTCCACTTCCACGAAAGGACACACGATGCTGCGGCCATTTTTAGGGAGATGCCTGGCGCCCAGGATCTGGAATATCACAATGAGATCACTACATATGTCCTCTGTGCTTTACATTGCAGCTCTGCTCCATTAAGACAATTAGCTGTATGGTCTTTTGCAGCCTGAGATCCCTTTCCTGCCTCATTTAGGTTTCTGTCCTGGCCCCCATGCTTTACCCTGCAGTTCTGCTTGTGGACTCCTATCTTCCCAAGGCTCTTCCTGTAGAGTGATATGTGTCCCTTAGGAGCCCCGGGTCCTTCTCTGCACTCTGACTCCAATGCCACCTTATCACTGGGCTTAGTGGATCTCTAGATATATGAGTCCCTTATGCTTTACACTGCAGCTCTTCTCCAGCAATGATCACTGGTCTTAGCGGAAATTTTATAATGGTTCAGCAGAGATTATATCATCGCCCGGCGCCCCCGTTATCACTCACCTGTATCTGCACCGTGATCGGCTCCACAATCTTCAAGCTGCTTTTATCAAAGGGGTCGAAGAAGTCGTCCCTCATGATGTCTGGCTGCAGGACGTACCCGCTCTGCCCCCCCAGCAGGAAGAGCGCCTGGTTCAGCTGCATGGGCTTGTCTGCGGGCGAGGACAGTGAGATGCATATACACAGTAGAGGCAGCCTGGGTCAGTCATCCAGCACAGTCAAATGGGTTCCAGATGGCAGCCAGCAGAATTGGGAATGCAGCTCTTGATGTGAATAAGACATATTGTTTTTGCAGAACTGTGGCTGCAGCTCTGGATCTCACTGGAGTACGATATGCAATGTAATTACGGAATTGTGTCTACTGCTCTGGATGTAACCAGAGTATAATATGTTGCCTAATTATATAATTGTGTCTACTGCTGTGGATGTGACTGGAGTATGATATGTAGCATAATTACAAAATTGTGCCTGCAGCTCTGGCTGTGACTGGAGCATAAGACATGATGGATCTCAGCATCAGTAAAAGACATTCTTTCCTGCACTTCATATACTTCACACATAGGGGGCGCAGTTACCTGGGGTCTGAAAGTTCAGTGCCACGAGCTGGCTCCCACAGATCCACATGGGCAGTGGGTCGTAGTTGGAGGAATCGAGGCGCTGCCCTCTGGGGTAGACGCGGCTCAGCTGGCGGCGGTTGTACTGCAGGAATTTCTTCCCTTTGCTGCGGCTGGCGTACTTCTCTGCCTTGGTCTCGGGGAATGAAGACATGTCCCGGTAACACGCCTTCTCTGTGCCAATCTCTGCAAACACATCACAGCAGAAGCAACCAGTCATAGGGGCACCGTATGGCGGGGTTATCTCAGCACCCTATGGTGGTATTATCTGAGCTCCGTATGGTGGTATTATCTGAGCTCCGTATGGTGGTATAATCTGAGCAATGTACTGTGGTATTATCTGAGCAATGTACGGTGGTATTATCTGAGCTCCGTACGGTGGTATTATCTGAGCTCCGTATGGTGGTATTATCTGAGCTCCGTATGGTGGTATTATCGGAGCTCCGTATGGTGGTATTATCGGAGCTCCGTATGGTGGTATTATCGGAGCTCCGTATGGTGGTATTATCTGAGCTCCGTATGGTGGTATTATCTGAGCTCCGTATGGTGGTATTATCTGAGCTCCGTATGGTGGTATTATACGAACTCCGTATGGTGGTATTATCTGAGCTCCGTATGGTGGTATTATCTGAGCTCCGTATGGTGGTATTATCGGAGCTCCGTATGGTGGTATTATCGGAGCTCCGTATGGTGGTATTATCTGAGCTCCGTATGGTGGTATTATCTGAGCTCCGTATGGTGGTATTATCGGAGCTCCGTATGGTGGTATTATCTGAGCTCCGTATGGTGGTATTATCTGAGCACTGTATGGTATTATCTGAGCTCTGTATGGCAGTATTATCTGAGCACTGTATGGTATTATCTGAGCTCTGTATGGCAGTATTATTTGAGCACTGTATGGTATTATCTGAGCAGTGTATGGCAGAATTATCTGAGCTCTGTATGGCAGTATTATCTGAGCACTGTATGGCAGTATTATCTGAGCTCTGTATGGCAGTATTATCTAAGCTCTGTATGGTATTATCTGAGCAGTGTATGGCAGAATTATTTGAGCTCTGTATGGTACTATCTGAGCACTGTAGAGCGGTGTTATCTGGTTACTATATGGTGGTATTATTTGGAAGCATTGGAGATAGAAGGGCAGTGATAAGCTGTACATATCCCTCTACTATATGGTGTTATCTGAGCTCTGTATGTCAGTGGTATCTGAGCAGTGTATGGCAGTATTATCTGAGCTCTGTATGACAGTATTATCTGAGAAGTGTATGGCAGTATTATCTGAGCTCTGTATGGCAGTATTATCTGAGAAGTGTATGGCAGTATTATCTGAGCTCTGTATGGCAGTATTATCTGGGAAGTGTATGGCAGTATTATCTGAGAAGTGTATGGCAGTATTATCTGAGCTCTGTGTGGCAGTATTATGTGAAAAGTGTATGGTAGTATTATCTGAGAAGTGTATGGCAGTATTATCTGAGCTCTGTATGGCAGTATTATCTGGGAAGTGTATGGCAGTATTATCTGAGAAGTGTATGGCAGTATTATCTGAGCTCTGTGTGGCAGTATTATGTGAGAAGTGTATGGCAGTGGTATCTGAGCTCTGTATGGCAGTGGTATCTGAGCTCTGTATGGCAGTGGTATCTGAGCACTGTATGGTATTATCTGAGCAGTGTATGGCAGTATTATCTGAGAAGTGTATGGCAGTATTATCTGAGCTCTGTGTGGCAGTGGTATCTGAGCTTTGTATGGCAGTGGTATCTGAGCTTTGTATGGCAGTGGTATCTGAGCTCTGTATGGCAGTATTATTTGAGCACTGTATGGTATTATCTGAGCAGTGTATGGCAGTGGTATCTGAGCTCTGTATGGCAGTATTATTTGAGCACTGTATAGTATTATCTGAGCAGTGTATGACAGAATTATCTGAGCTCTGTATGGTACTATCTGAGCACTGTAGAGCGGTGTTATCTGGTTACTATATGGTGGTATTATTTGGAAGCATTGGAGATAGAAGGGCAGTGATAAGCTGTACATATCCCTCTACTACTTTCCCGATACACCCCCACACGCACTCTTCGATCCTCACACAACCTCCTTCTCTCCTCTTATCGCCTCCAGGATTTCTCCCGTGCATCCCCCATACTCTGGAACTCGCTGCCCCAAGCCTATAACCCGTGACCCTGCTGCCTCTATACCGCCACGACCAACTTACCCCGCACCTACTGTGTCCTTCTCCCAGACCATGTAGATTGTAAGCCTCGCGGGCAGCGCCCTCTCTCCTTCTGCACCAGTCTGTACCTCGTCTTGTTTATGCTTAGTGCACTTGTCTGTATTATGTATGTGCACCGCTTATCATATGTGCACCGCTTATCATATGTACACCGCTGATCATATGTACAGCGCTTATCATATGTACAGCGCTTATCATATGTACAGCGCTATGGACTGAATGGCGCTTTAATAATAAATAATAATAATGATAATAATAATAATAATACTGCTGCCACCCAGGTGTTTTCATGACTGCGCCCCTGGTATCTAACCCCCCCCCCCCCCCCGTGTATTATATACTAATATTACATGTGGTGCTCATAGCTCTGCTGCCATGCATGACTTGCTCAGGCGATAACGAGGACGGACGGAGCTGTATTATACGGGAGGACAGACGGAGCGGTATTATACGGAAGGACAGACGGAGCGGTATTATACGGGAGGACAGACGGAGCGGTATTATACGGAAGGACAGACGGAGCGGTATTATACGGAAGGACAGACGGAGCTGTATTATACGGAAGGACAGACGGAGCTGTATTATACGGAAGGACAGACGGAGCGGTATTATACGGAAGGACAGACGGAGCTGTATTATACGGAAGGACAGACGGAGCTGTATTATACGGGAGGACAGACGGAGCGGTATTATACGGAAGGACAGACGGAGCGGTATTATACGGAAGGACAGACGGAGCTGTATTATACGGAAGGACAGACGGAGCGGTATTATACGGAAGGACAGACGGAGCGGTATTATACGGGAGGACAGACGGAGCGGTATTATACGGGAGGACAGACGGAGCGGTATTATACGGGAGGACAGACGGAGCTGTATTATACGGGAGGACAGACGGAGCTGTATTATACGGGAGGACAGACGGAGCGGTATTATACGGGAGGACAGACGGAGCTGTATTATACGGGAGGACAGACGGAGCTGTATTATACGGGAGGACAGACGGAGCTGTATTATACGGGAGGACAGACGGAGCTGTATTATACGGGAGGACAGACGGAGCGGTATTATACGGGAGGACAGACGGAGCGGTATTATACGGAAGGACAGACGGAGCGGTATTATACGGAAGGACAGACGGAGCTGTATTATACGGAAGGACAGACGGAGCTGTATTATACGGGAGGACAGACGGAGCGGTATTATACGGAAGGACAGACGGAGCGGTATTATACAGGAGGACAGACGGAGCTGTATTATACGGAAGGACAGACGGAGCTGTATTATACGGGAGGACAGACGGAGCGGTATTATACGGAAGGACAGACGGAGCGGTATTATACAGGAGGACAGACGGAGCTGTATTATACGGAAGGACAGACGGAGCGGTATTATACAGGAGGACAGACGGAGCTGTATTATACGGAAGGACAGACGGAGCGGTATTATACGGAAGGACAGACGGAGCTGTATTATACGGAAGGACAGACGGAGCTGTATTATACGGGAGGACAGACGGAGCGGTATTATACGGAAGGACAGACGGAGCTGTATTATACGGAAGGACAGACGGAGCTGTATTATACGGAAGGACAGACGGAGCTGTATTATACGGGAGGACAGACGGAGCGGTATTATACGGGAGGACAGACGGAGCGGTATTATACGGGAGGACAGACGGAGCGGTATTATACGGAAGGACAGACGGAGCGGTATTATACGGAAGGACAGACGGAGCTGTATTATACGGAAGGACAGACGGAGCTGTATTATACGGAAGGACAGACGGAGCGGTATTATACGGGAGGACAGACGGAGCGGTATTATACGGAAGGACAGACGGAGCTGTATTATACGGAAGGACAGACGGAGCGGTATTATACGGGAGGACAGACGGAGCGGTATTATACGGGAGGACAGACGGAGCGGTATTATACGGGAGGACAGACGGAGCGGTATTATACGGGAGGACAGACGGAGCTGTATTATACGGGAGGACAGACGGAGCTGTATTATACGGGAGGACAGACGGAGCGGTATTATACGGAAGGACAGACGGAGCTGTATTATACGGGAGGACAGACGGAGCTGTATTATACGGGAGGACAGACGGAGCGGTATTATACGGGAGGACAGACGGAGCTGTATTATACGGGAGGACAGACGGAGCTGTATTATACGGGAGGACAGACGGAGCTGTATTATACGGGAGGACAGACGGAGCGGTATTATACGGGAGGACAGACGGAGCGGTATTATACGGGAGGACAGACGGAGCGGTATTATACGGGAGGACAGACGGAGCGGTATTATACGGGAGGACAGACGGAGCGGTATTATACGGGAGGACAGACGGAGCGGTATTATACGGGAGGACAGACGGAGCTGTATTATACGGGAGGACAGACGGAGCGGTATTATACGGGAGGACAGACGGAGCTGTATTATACGGAAGGAGAGACGGAGCGGTATTATACGGAAGGAGAGACGGAGCTGTATTATACGGGAGGACAGACGGAGCTGTATTATACGGGAGGACAGACGGAGCTGTATTATACGGGAGGACAGACGGAGCTGTATTATACGGGAGGACAGACGGAGCTGTATTATACGGGAGGACAGACGGAGCGGTATTATACGGAAGGAGAGACGGAGCGGTATTATACGGGAGGACAGACGGAGCTGTATTATACGGGAGGACAGACGGAGCGGTATTATACGGAAGGAGAGACGGAGCGGTATTATACGGAAGGAGAGAAGGAGCGGTATTATACGGGAGGACAGACGGAGCGGTATTATACGGGAGGACAGACGGAGCGGTATTATACGGGAGGACAGACGGAGCGGTATTATACGGGAGGACAGACGGAGCGGTATTATACGGAAGGACAGACGGAGCGGTATTATACGGAAGGACAGACGGAGCTGTATTATACGGAAGGACAGACGGAGCTGTATTATACGGAAGGACAGACGGAGCGGTATTATACGGGAGGACAGACGGAGCGGTATTATACGGGAGGACAGACGGAGCGGTATTATACGGGAGGACAGACGGAGCGGTATTATACGGGAGGACAGACGGAGCGGTATTATACGGAAGGACAGACGGAGCTGTATTATACGGGAGGACAGACGGAGCTGTATTATACGGGAGGACAGACGGAGCTGTATTATACGGAAGGACAGACGGAGCGGTATTATACGGAAGGAGAGACGGAGCTGTATTATACGGGAGGACAGACGGAGCTGTATTATACGGGAGGACAGACGGAGCTGTATTATACGGGAGGACAGACGGAGCTGTATTATACGGGAGGACAGACGGAGCTGTATTATACGGGAGGACAGACGGAGCGGTATTATACGGGAGGACAGACGGAGCTGTATTATACGGGAGGACAGACGGAGCTGTATTATACGGGAGGACAGACGGAGCTGTATTATACGGGAGGACAGACGGAGCTGTATTATACGGGAGGACAGACGGAGCTGTATTATACGGGAGGACAGACGGAGCGGTATTATACGGAAGGACAGACGGAGCTGTATTATTTGGAAGGACAGACGGAGCGGTATTATACGGAAGGACAGACGGAGCGGTATTATACGGGAGGACAGACGGAGCTGTATTATACGGGAGGACAGACGGAGCGGTATTATACGGAAGGACAGACGGAGCTGTATTATACGGGAGGACAGACGGAGCGGTATTATACGGGAGGACAGACGGAGCGGTATTATACGAGAGGACAGACGGAGCTGTATTATACGGAAGGACAGACGGAGCTGTATTATACGGGAGGACAGACGGAGCTGTATTATACGGGAGGACAGACGGAGCTGTATTATATGGAAAGTCTCCACCTGACTGTAAAATTCTCAACTTTTTACAATCTGTGGCGGAGCCGGCCGTCCTGCCCCCCAGTGGTGGTTGCTAGCACTGCAGCCAAAACCTCATTTTCTGACCACAGTCCTGTATGTATATAATAATGGCGCCACTGAAGGCATATACCGTAATCAGGAGTCTGAGCTCTTACTTTCTTCATCGAAGGGCACAGGACGGCAGTACACGACCAGCTCCGACAGCTCCAGGGCGATTTTCTTCCTTCGCTCCATGATCTTCCCCTCCTGCATCTGTAAGAACATCACGTTACACCAGACAGCTGTAGATGTAGTGGAGCCGGAAATGTTGTGTGCGGATTCCGGGTGTGATGTCAGAGATGTCACCCGCAGCTCCCCCGCAGGAAACATGGAGCTTCATCTCCGTCCTCACTTAGTCACACTGTAAATGTTACTGCAGACGGACGCCTCAGAGACAGAAGAGGGTCCTAAACATTTGGGAAAGGGGAACACCCCCTCCCCGTAATACATTATATTACAACGCTTCATGTATATTTTAACAATAGGCACTTTTTAAAGAAGAGCTCCACTCAAAAAACATCCACTGATCTCAAACCTGTGCAGAATTATGTGAGACCCAGGCTCGGACTGGCCCACCGGGGAGCCGGGGAAATCCTCGGTGGGCCCCCGAACCAGCAAGCAGTGGGGTAGCAGCGGGGCACAGGGAGATGAGCGCTTCTATTGTGGAAGCGCTCATCTCTATAGTCATCTGTATCGCCGTCCTCAGGACAGAGATACAGATGGAAGTGCTGCGGCAGGGCAGGGGAGGGAGAGGCGTATCCCTTCCCCGCTCCTCTGATAGGCTGCAGGAACTAGGCCGGCAGCCTATCAGAGGCCGGTGCAGGTGGCGCGATGACGTCATTGCACCGCCTGAGCCGTACAGCGCGGAACACAGGCCGGAAGAGGCTGCATCGCTGACATGGAGGTAAGCGTTTATTATATATGGCACGATACAGGAGAGGAGCGCTGTGGGGGGCACTTTTTACTGGCACATGATTGGGGGGGGCATCTATGGGGGGGCACTTCTTACTGGCACATGATTGGGGGGGGCATCTATGGGGGGGCACTTCTTACTGGCACATGATCGGGGGGCATCTATGGGGGCACTTCTTACTGGCACATGATCGGGGGGCATCTATGGGGGCACTTCTTACTGCACATGATCGGGGGGCATCTATGGGGGGCACTTCTTACTGGCACATGATCGGGGGGCATCTATGGGGGCACTTCTTACTGGCACATGATTGGGGGGCATCTATGGGGCACTTCTTACTGGCACATGATCGGGGGGCATCTATGGGGGGCACTTCTTACTGGCACATGATTGGGGGGCATCTATGGGGGCACTTCTTACTGGCACATGCTCGGGGGGCATCTATGGGGGGCACTTCTTACTGGCACATGATTGGGGGGCATCTATGGGGGCACTTCTTACTGGCACATGATCGGGGGGCATCTATGGGGGCGCTTCTTACTGGCACATGATTGGGGGGCATCTATGGGGGCGCTTCTTACTGGCACATTATTGGGGGGCACTTCTTACTGGCACATTATTGGGTGGCACTATGGGGGCATTTTTTACTGGAACATTATTAGGGAGCATTTCTTACTGGAACATTATTAGGGGGGCAATTTTTACTGGCACATTATTGGGGTCACTTGGGGCACTATGGGGGTATCTACTGGGGCCACAAAAAAGGGGTATTTTATATGGGGGGCACTATGGGGGAGGGAGGGAGAGGAACACTATGGGGGCATCTACTGAGGCACAAAGAAGGGGTATTTTATATGGGGGCTCTGTATAGGGGCATTTTATACTGGGACACATTATGGTGGGTACTATGGGGAAGGGGGGAGAGGAGTACTATAGGGTCATCTACGGGGGCACTAAGGGGTATTTTATACTTGCAAATTATGGGGGACACTGAGGGCATCTACTGGGGCACTATATATGGGGCATTTTATACTGGTACATTATAGGGGGCAGAAGGGGAAAGAAGGGGGGAGAAGAGCACTATGGGGTCATCTACGGGGGCACTATATAGGGGTATTTTATACTGGCACATTATGGGGACACTATGGGGACATTAGCTCAACTGAGGGCATTAAAAGGGGGTATTTTTTGCACTGGCACATTATAAGGAGAATTATTACTACTGGGACGCATTATGGTGGGCTTTATTACTACTGGGGGTCTATGGGACA
>NW_025334644.1:0-66496 GCF_014858855.1 Bufo gargarizans | reverse complement strand
CCTACTCCCGTCTCAGACGCGTCCACCTCGAGGACAAAAGGCAACCCAGGGTTGGGATGCGACAGAATCGGAGCCGACACAAAGGCGGACTTTAGAGCCTCAAAAGCTCGGATGGCCTCGAGCGGCCAGACCTGAGGATTACTGCCCTTCCTGGTCAGATCCGTGAGAGGCTTGGCTAGCATGGAAAAGTCCCTGATGAACTTCCGATAATAATTGGCGAAGCCCAAAAAGCGCTGCAGGGCACGAAGCCCACTGGGCTGGGGCCACTGTAAGACAGCCGAAACCTTCTCAGGATCCATGGAGAACCCCTCAGCGGAAATGATGTAACCTAAGAAGGTTACCTGGGATCGGTGAAATTCGCATTTTTCAAGCTTACCGAACAGCTTGTTCTCTCGTAAGCGTTGCAACACTCGTCTGACATCCAGAATGTGGGCCTCCATGGATGCAGAATATACCAAGATGTCATCCAAATAGACCACCACACACTGCTGCAACAGGTCACGGAAAACATCGTTGATGAATTCCTGGAAGACTGCGGGCGCATTGCACAACCCAAAGGGCATAACCAAGGATTCATAATGACCGGTCCTGGTGTTAAACGCGGTCTTCCACTCATCGCCCGCCTTGATCCTTACCAGGTTATATGCCGCCCTCAGGTCGAGTTTGGTAAAGACCGTGGCCCCTTTGAGGCGATCGAACAGCTCGGAAATCAAGGGTATCGGGTAAGCGTTCTTGATCGTGATGCGATTGAGACCCCTGTAATCGATGCAAGGCCTCAACTCGCCGCCCTTCTTTTTCACAAAGAAAAATCCAGCCCCTGCCGGGGACGAGGATTTGCGAATGTGTCCGCGTGAAAGCGCCTCCCTCACGTACTCCTCCATGGCCTCATTCTCCGCTACCGACAGTGGATAGACTTTGCCACGAGGAGGAACGGCACCGGATTGTAACTCTATGGCACAATCGTATGGGCGGTGCGGAGGTAGGGCAACCGCGCGCACCTTATCGAATACATCCCGGTACTCTTCGTATTCAGGAGGCAACAGAGAGTCCGAGGAAGTACACAGCAACTTGACAGGCCCATGGATGCAACTAGCCCCACACTGCGGTGACCACGAGAGGATCTCGACCGATCTCCAATCGAAAGTCGGATTATGCTTCTGGAGCCAGGGGTACCCCAAGACCACCGAGTAGTGCGGAGACGAAATAACCTGGAGACAGACCGACTCTCTGTGAACGGCACCAATGGCCATCCCCACTGGAAGGGTCTCATGAGTCACGTGTGGCGGCAGAAGGGGTCTGCCGTCTATCGCCTCAAGAGCCAGTGGGGAACCTCGAGGCTGCAGAGGAATGGAATTGGCGGCAACGAACACTCTATCAATGAACAAACCACCAGCACCAGAGTCCACCAACGCCTGGGTCGTCACCGAGCCCCCGACCCAGGAGAGGACAACCGTGATCAGTGGTTTGTCAACACGGGAAACCGGGGACGAGGAGACTCCACCCAAGATCTGCCCCCGACAGGACCTCAGGTGCGAGCGTTCTCCCGGACGGTTCGGACATGCCAACCGAAAATGCCCACCGAGACCACAGTACATGCATCGGCCCTCGCGTCTCCGGAGTACCCTCTCCCCCTCAGACAGGCGAGCAAACCCCCGCTGCATGGGTTCACCCCCAGACAAGTCATCCCCAGGAGGCGTGGGAGGAGAGGGAGGCACGGGTGGGACAGCAAACGTAGGCGCCAATCTGTTAGGAGACCTCCGCAGGCTCTCCTTAAAGGAAGGTCTCTCCCTGAGTCTGGTGTCAATCAAAATCAGGAAAGAAATAAGAGACTCGAGCTCCACTGGTAGGTCCTTAGCTGCAACCTCATCCTTCAAGGCATCCGAGAGACCATGAGAGAAAGCAGCGACCAGAGCCTCATTATTCCAGCCCACCTCTGCTGCCAGGGTACGAAACTCAATGGCGTATTCAGCTACGGATCGTGAACCCTGTCTGATGGACATAAGGAGCTTCGCAGCAGAGGCAGCACGAGCCGGCACATCGAATACCTTCCGAAGAGAAGCAACAAAACCGGAAAACTCGGCAACCACCGGATTGTTGTTCTCCCATAAAGGGCTGGCCCAGGCCAAGGCCTTGTCCGAGAGCAGCGAGATCAAGAAGCCCACCCTTGATCTCTCAGTAGGAAAGGCATGTGGCAGCAACTCGAAGTAAATGCCCACCTGGTTAAGGAAACCTCGGCACTGAGTTGGCTCTCCCCCAAAGCGCTGTGGAAGGGGGGCAGAACCGGTCATACCCTGAAACACCACAGGCGCAGCAACAGGTGTCAGGGTAGACTCTGGCGCAACAACCGGAGCGGCAGTAGGAGCGGGCCCAGGAGCGACAACCGACCCATCGGCAACGGAAGCTAAATGAGCCGTGCGTTCAAGCAGGGTTTGCAACGCCACAGCGAACCGACCCAACAGGTGATCCTGCTGATCAAGTCTGGCAACCAGCGTAGGTAGCGAGGGTGGCCCTGTACCGTCAGAATTCATGGCTTGGTCCTAATGTCATGGAACCATGAACCAGACGTACAACAAGAGATAAGTGGAAAATAAGAAGGTTTTATTGAAGAGCAAGCCGTAGCAAAGTCCGAACGGATGGCTAAACCGAAGCAGGGTCTTGCGGAGACAGAGGTCAGGAACCAGAAGGGTAGTCAGACGAAGCCAGGAACAGGAACCAACGGGGTAGTCAGACGAAGCCGGAATCAGGAACCAACGGGGTAGTCAGACGAGGCCAGGATCAGGAACCAGAAGCAGCAGCAGTCTTGGAAGCATGTGAACACAGGAGGACCAAGCAAGGAACTGAAGCCACAGACCTCCTATATATATGAGCTAGGCATCCAGCTCCTCCCAGTGGGAAGGAGGAGCCGCAGGGTGGGAGGCTACAAGAAACCCAGAAACCAAGATGGCCGCCAGCACATGTCAAACGAAGGAGGCCAGCAAGGAGGTAAGACCATGACAATAGGGAAATGAATTAAAATAAAAATTAAATAAATAAAAATTAACCAAAATCAATTGGAGAGAGGTTCCATAGCAGAGAATCTGGCTTCCCGTCACCCACCACTGGAACAATTCTAGTAAGAAGCAGGGCGGCAATACCAGAGGGTTAGACGGATCGTTAGTGATAGGGATATGTGTCAAACAAGATTAGACGATATGACCAATAAATTTAGAGAGCGAGGCTACCCCCCTGATCTATTGAAAATACAGCGTAATAAAGCTGAGATTACACCACCAGATAGAACTAAGAAAGAAACAAGGATCCCCTTAGTGATTAAATACCATCCCTGGTCCCAGCGCCTTAGGACTATTGTTAATCAACATTGGCACATATTATCTAAGTCCTATCCACGGATAGGAGAGTTCCAGAGGCCACCCATGATATGCTATAAACGGGCAGAAAATATTAGGGATAAAATAGTCCGGGCGGATGTGGGAAGTAATAAAATAGAAAGAGGACAGAGTACTTTATCTACACCTAGACGGGGCACTTTTCCTTGTTTAAACTGTGTCAATTGTTCCAGCGTTATAAAGGGTTCATGTTTCTCCCACCCTCACTCAGGTGAAAATATTCCAATAAGGGGCACGTTCACTTGTGATAGTAGATTTGTGGTTTACATTCTTAAATGTCCATGTGGATTACTATATGTGGGGGAAACCTCAATGAGAATGAAGGACAGACTAAGTAAACACAAATCTACTATCCGTAAACAGAATTTATTACTCCCAATACCCCTTCATTTTTATGATAAAAAACACAACATCTCGCAGTTGAGGTATCAGATTATTGAAGGTGTATCATTACCCCGTCGAGGGGGTGACAGAAATAAATTGTTATTGAAAAGGGAGGCTTACTGGATCCATCGTCTTCAGACAATGGAGCCCAGGGGCCTCAATCGTGAGTACAATGTGTCCTGCTTCCTATAAGGCATTCGGCCTTATGCAATCTGATAAATATATTTCTTTTTTTCTTCAGCGTGATTAATCACTGCAAGAATGGACTATGTGACTGAAAATCTTCGCCAGTATAGAGTGGATATGTTTTTTGCGAATTTTCAATTGCGAATTTTCAGTTGCGAATTTTCAGTTGCGAATTTTCAATTGCGAATTTTCAATTTTCAATTGCGAATTTTCAGTTGCGAATTTTCAATTGCGAATTTTTCAATGCGAATTTTTCATTGCGATTATTTGATATGCGAATTTTATTTAATGAGGGAGGCGGAGCTTCTTTGATGATGTCAGTTCCTTTGTGTTTCATTTATGTATAAATAGCTGGAGTGTAAGATGTTTTATGCAGTCTGATGAAAGCACATCTGTGCTGAAACGCGTCACTATGCCATTTTGAATATGTGACTGAATAAATCTACATTGTGATCTACATCAGCGAAGTGCCGGTCCTTTCCTTTGAAACCACCACTGGAACAGTCCATTCTCAGATATTTAGGCCCCGGCACCCAGGCAGAGGAGAGAGGTCCCGTAACAGAGAATCTGTCTTCATGTCAGCAGAGAATTAGTCTGCATGTCATAGCAGAGAATGAGGCTTCACGTCAGCCACCACTGCAACAGTCCATTGGCATATATTTAGGCCCAGCACCCAGGCAGAGGAGGGAGGTCCCGTAACAGAGAATCTGTCTTCATGTCAGCAGAGAATTAGTCTGCATGTCATAGCAGAGAATGAGGCTTCACGTCAGCCACCACTGCAACAGTCCATTGGCATATATTTAGGCCCAGCACACACACAGGCAGAGGAGAGAGGTCCCGTAACAGAGAATCTGGCTTCATGTCAGCAGAGAATCAGTCTGCATGTCATAGCAGAGAATGAGGCTTCACGTCAGCCACCACTGCAACAGTCCATTGGCATATATTTAGGCCCAGCACACACACAGGCAGAGGAGAGAGGTCCCGTAACAGAGGATCTGGCTTCATGTCAGCAGAGAATCAGTCTGCATGTCATAGCAGAGAATGAGGCTTCACGTCAGCCACCACTGCAACAGTCCATTGGCATATATTTAGGCCTAGCACACAGGCAGAGCAGAGAGGTCCCGTAACAGACAATCTGGCTTCATGACAGCAGAGAATCAGTCTGCATGTCATAGCAGAGAATCAGGCTTCACGTCAGCCACCACTGCAACAGTCCATTGTCATAAATTTAGGCCCAGCACCCAGGCAGAGGAGAGAGGTCCCGTAACAGACAATCTGGCTTCATGTCAGCAGAGAATTAGTCTGCATGTCATAGCAGAGAATCAGGCTTCATGTCAGCCACCACTGCAACAGTCCATTGGCATATATTTAGGCCTAGCACACAGGCAGAGGAGAGGTTCATTCAACTTTGGGTAGCCTCGCAATATAATGGTAAAATGAAAATAAAAATAGGATTGAATGAGGAAGTGCCCTGGAGTCCAATAATATATGGTTATGGGGAGGTAGTTAATGTCTAATCTGGACAAGGGACGGACAGGTCCTGTGGGATCCATGCCTGGTTCATTTTTATGAACGTCAGCTTGTCCACATTGGCTGTAGACAGGCGGCTGCGTTTGTCTGTAATGACGCCCCCTGCCGTGCTGAATACACGTTCAGACAAAACGCTGGCTGCCGGGCAGGCCAGCACCTCCAAGGCATAAAAGGCTAGCTCTGGCCACGTGGACAATTTAGAGACCCAGAAGTTGAATGGGGCCGAACCATCAGTCAGTACGTGGAGGGGTGTGCACACGTACTGTTCCACCATGTTAGTGAAATGTTGCCTCCTGCTAACACGTTGCGTATCAGGTGGTGGTGCAGTTAGCTGTGGCGTGTTGACAAAAGTTTTCCACATCTCTGCCATGCTAACCCTGCCCTCAGAGGAGCTGGCCGTGACACAGGTGCCTTGGCGACCTCTTGCTCCTCCTCTGCCTTGGCCTTGGGCTTCCACTTGTTCCCCTGTGACATTTGGGAATGCTCTCAGTAGCGCGTCTACCAACGTGCGCTTGTACTCGCGCATCTTCCTATCACGCTCCAGTGCAGGAAGTAAGGTGGGCACATTGTCTTTGTAGCGTGGATCCAGCAGGGTGGCAACCCAGTAGTCCGCACAGGTTAAAATGTGGGCAACTCTGCTGTCGTTGCGCAGGCACTGCAGCATGTAGTCGCTCATGTGTGCCAGGCTGCCCAGGGGTAAGGACAAGCTGTCCTCTGTGGGAGGCGTATCGTCATCGTCCTGCCTTTCCCCCCAGCCACGCACCAGTGATGGACCCGAGCTGCGTTGGGTGCCACCCCGCTGTGACCATGCTTCATCCTCATCCTCCTCCACCTCCTCCTCATCCTCGTCCTCCTCGTCCTCCAGTAGTGGGCCCTGGCTGGCCACATTTGTACCTGGCCTCTGCTGTTGCCAAAAACCTCCCTCTGAGTCACTTCGAAGAGACTGGCCTGAAAGTGCTAAAAATGACCCCTCTTCCTCCTCCTCCTCCTCCTCCTCCTGGGCCACCTCCTCTTCCATCATCGCCCTAAGTGTTTTCTCAAGGAGACATAGAAGTGGTATTGTAACGCTGATAACGGTGTCATCGCCACTGGCCATGTTGGTGGAGTACTCGAAACAGCGCAACAGGGCACACAGGTCTCGCATGGAGGCCCAGTCATTGGTGGTGAAGTGGTGCTGTTCTGTAGTGCGACTGACCCGTGCGTGCTGCAGCTGAAACTCCACTATGGCCTGCTGCTGCTCGCACAGTCTGTCCAGCATGTGCAAGGTGGAGTTCCACCTGGTGGGCACGTCGCATATGAGGCGGTGAGCGGGAAGGCCGAAGTTACGCTGTAGCGCAGACAGGCGAGCAGCAGCAGGATGTGAACGCCGGAAGCGCGAACAGACGGCCCGCACTTTATGCAGCAGCTCTGACATGTCGGGGTAGTTGTGAATGAACTTCTGCACCACCAAATTCAGCACATGCGCCAAGCAAGGGATGTGCGTCAAATTGGCTAGTCCCAGAGCTGCAACGAGATTTCGCCCATTATCACACACCACCAGGCCGGGCTTGAGGCTCACCGGCAGCAACCACTCGTCGGTCTGTTGTTCAATACCCCGCCACAACTCCTGTGCGGTGTGGGGCCTGTCCCCCAAACATATGAGTTTCAGAATGGCCTGCTGACGTTTACCCCGGGCTGTGCTGAAGTTGGTGGTGAAGGTGTGTGGCTGACTGGATGAGCAGGTGGAAGAAGAGGAGGAGGAAGCCGAGAAGGAGGAGGTGGCAACAGGAGGCAAAGAATGTTGCCCTGCGATCCTTGGCGGCGGAAGGACGTGCGCCAAACAGCTCTCCGCCTGGGGCCCAGCTGCCACTACATTTACCCAGTGTGCAGTTAGGGAGATATAGCGTCCCTGGCCGTGCTTACTGGTCCACGTATCTGTGGTTAGGTGGACCTTGCTACAGATGGCGTTGCGCAGTGCACACTTGATTTTATGGGATACTTGGTTGTGCAGGGAAGGCACGGCTGTCTTGGAGAAGTAGTGCCGGCTGGGAACAACATACTGTGGGACAGCAAGCGACATGAGCTGTTTGAAGCTGTCTGTGTCCACCAGCCTAAATGACAGCATTTCATAGGCCAGTAGTTTAGAAATGCTGGCATTCAGGGCCAGGGATCGAGGGTGGCTAGGTGGGAATTTACGCTTTCTATCAAATGTTTGTGAGATGGAGAGCTGAACGCTGGCGTGTGACATGGTTGAGACGCTTGGTGACGGAGGTGGTGGTGGTGGTGTTGGTGGTACATCCCCTGTTTGCTGGGCGGCAGGTGCCAACGTTCCTCCAGAGGCGGAGGAAGAGGCCGAGGCGGCAGCAGCAGAATAGGCCGAGGCGGCAGCAGCAGAAGAGGTAGCAGGGGGAGCCTGAGTGACTTCCTTGGTTTTAAGGTGTTTACTCCACTGCAGTTCATGCTTTGCATGCAGGTGCCTGGTCATGCAGGTTGTGCTCAGGTTCAGAACGTTAATGCCTCGCTTCAGGCTCTGATGGCACAGCGTGCAAACCACTCGGGTCTTGTCGTCAGCACATTGTTTGAAGAAGTGCCATGCCAGGGAACTCCTTGAAGCTGCCTTTGGGGTGCTCGGTCCCAGATGGCGGCGGTCAGTAGCAGGCGGAGTCTCTTGGCGGCGGGTGTTCTGCTTTTGCCCACTGCTCCCTCTTTTGCTACGCTGTTGGCTCGGTCTCACCACTGCCTCTTCCTCCGAACTGTGAAAGTCAGTGGCACGACCTTCATTCCATGTGGGGTCTAGGACCTCATCGTCCCCTGCATCGTCTTCCACCCAGTCTTGATCCCTGACCTCCTGTTCAGTCTGCACACTGCAGAAAGACGCAGCAGTTGGCACCTGTGTTTCGTCATCATCAGAGACATGCTGAGGTGGTATTCCCATGTCCTCATCATCAGGAAACATAAGTGGTTGTGCGTCAGTGCATTCTATGTCTTTCACCGCTGGGGAAGGGCTAGGTGGATGCCCTTGGGAAACCCTGCCAGCGGAGTCTTCAAACAGCATAAGAGACTGCTGCATAACTTGAGGCTGAGACAGTTTCCCTGGTATGCATGGGGGTGATGTGACAGACTGATGGGGTTGGTTTTCAGGCGCCATCTGTGCGCTTTCTGCAGAAGACTGGGTGGGAGATAATGTGAACGTGCTGGATCCACTGTCGGCCACCCAATTGACTAATGCCTGTACCTGCTCAGGCCTTACCATCCTTAGAACGGCATTGGGCCCCACCATATATCGCTGTAAATTCTGGCGGCTACTGGGACCTGAGGTAGTTGGTACACTAGGACGTGTGGATGTGGCAGAACGGCCACGTCCTCTCCCAGCACCAGAGGGTCCACTAACACCACCACGACCATGTCCACGTCCGCGTCCCTTACTAGATGTTTTTCTCATTGTTATGGTTCACCACAACAACAAATATATTATTTGGCCCAATGTATTGTATTCAAATTCAGCGGGATATAAATTTGAGGCCTAGTATTTAGGCGCTGGGTGACCGGTATGGATTTAGTGACAGAATTAGACTTGGAAATGCACAGAAGCGTGTGTGTGTGAAGTTATTCTGAATGACCCAATGTGCACCTTGAATATTATATACCCTTTTAGGGATAGATTTCAAATAGCTCTGATATAGCAGAAACCACTAAATTATGAAATTGCTAAATTGGGAATTGTATTTCAACCCAGAACAAGAAATGTGCTTGAACGGACACTAAATAACTCGCCCAGCTACAGCACTAACGAGAGATTTAGCAGGATATAAATTTGAGGCCTAGTATTTAGGCGCTGGGTGACAGGTATGGGTTTAGTGACAGAATTAGACTTGGAAATACACAGTAGCGGGTGTGTGTGAAGTTATTCTGAATGACCCAATGTGCACCTTGAATATTATATACCCTTTTAGGGATAGATTTCAAATAGCTCTGATATAGCAGAAACCACTAAATTATGAAATTGCTAAATTGGGAATTGTATTTCAACCCAGAACAAGAAATGTGCTTGAACGGACACTAAATAACTCGCCCAGCTACAACACTAACGAGAGATTTAGCAGGATATAAATTTGAGGCCTAGTATTTAGGCGCTGGGTGACAGGTATGGGTTTAGTGACAGAATTAGACTTGGAAATACACAGTAGCGGGTGTGTGTGAAGTTATTCTGAATGACCCAATGTGCACCTTGAATATTATATACCCTTTTAGGGATAGATTTCAAATAGCTCTGATATAGCAGAAACCACTAAATTATGAAATTGCTAAATTGGGAATTGTATTTCAACCCAGAACAAGAAATGTGCTTGAACGGACACTAAATAACTCACCCAGCTACAGCACTAACGAGAGATTTAGCAGGATATAAATTTGAGGCCTAGTATTTAGGCGCTGGGTGACAGGTATGGGTTTAGTGACAGAATTAGACTTGGAAATACACAGTAGCGGGTGTGTGTGAAGTTATTCTGAATGACCCAATGTGCACCTTGAATATTATATACCCTTTTAGGGATAGATTTCAAATAGCTCTGATATAGCAGAAACCACTAAATTATGAAATTGCTAAATTGGGAATTGTATTTCAACCCAGAACAAGAAATGTGCTTGAACGGACACTAAATAACTCGCCCAGCTACAGCACTAAGGACAGATTTAGCTGGATATAAATTTGAGGCCTAGTATTTAGGCGCTGGGTGACAGGTATGGGTTTAGTGACAGAATTAGACTTGGAAATGCACAGTAGCGGGTGTGTGAAGTTATTCTGAATGACCCTATGTGCACCTTGAATATTATATACCCTTTTAGGGATAGATTTCAAATAGCTCTGATACAGCAGAAACCACTAAATTTTTAAATTGCTAAATTGGGAATTGTATTTCAACCCAGAACAAAAAATGTGCTTTGACGGACACTAAATAACTTTCCTAGCCACAACAGGACAGCGGTAACGAGAGATTTAGCGGGATATAAATTTGAGGCCTAGTATTTAGGCGCTGGGTGACCGGTATGGATTTAGTGACAGAATTAGACTGGGATATGGCCAAAAAATAACCACACTATTGCTGGTTAAATGCACTTGGTGATGGGCGCAGCTTGCCCCTGATGTAGTATATGGCCAAAAAATGAACAGACTATTGCTGGTTAAATGCACTTGGTGTCACAGCTTGACCAACCACACTACTGAGGGTTAAATGCACTTGGTGACGGGCGCAGCTTGCCCCTGATTTAGTATATGGCCAAAAAATGAACAGACTATTGCTGGTTAAATGCACTTGGTGTGATAGCTTGACCAACCACACTACTGAGGGTTAAATGCACTTGGTGTGACAGCTTCACCCTGATGTAGGCTTTAGCCAAAAAACAACCACACCATTGAGGGTTAAATGCACTTGGTCGCAGCTTGTGCTGGCGCACCACAAGACACAAAATGGCCGCCGATCACCCCAGAAAAATGTGACTGACAAATGGTCTGGGCAGCCTAAAAACAGTGAGCAATTGAGGATCAGCAGCTCAATGATCCACAGCTGCAGATCGATCAGTTAATCAAGTCCTTTGGAGGAGTTAATCTGCCTAATCTCGCCCTACTGTCGCAGCCGCAACCTCTCCCTACGCTAATCAGAGCAGAGTGACGGGCGGCGCTATGTGACTCCAGCTTAAATAGAGGCTGGGTCACATGGTGCTCTGGCCAATCACAGCCATGCCAATAGTAGGCATGGCTGTGATGGCCTCTTGGGGCAAGTAGTATGACGCTTGTTGATTGGCTGCTTAGCAGCCTTTCAAAAAGCGCCAAGAAAGCGTCACAAAAGCGCGAAGAAAGCGACGAACACCGAACCCGAACCCGGACTTTTACGAAAATGTCCGGGTTCGGGTCCGTGTCACGGACACCCCAAAATTCGGTACGAACCCGAACTATACAGTTCGAGTTCGCTCATCCCTACTGATAACCAATAGGGATTTAATCTAAAGGGAGATTTTGGTATATATCTTTCCTGAGATAGACATAGTTCAATTAGTATCGGAGAGTGATCTGATATTGACCTTGTTTCATATTTCATTCGCTTTATAAGTTTCACATATTTACTGTTAATCAATACAAGATCTATTCTGGACAATGATTTACCTGCTTTGCTAGAGCATGAAAAAGCCCTTTTCCCCTGTCTCAGGTGTTCCCAAGCATCCTCAAATCCAATCTCCATGCAGAACCGTGCCAGGGGGGACCCCCGGAGCGGACTATCACTCCTAGCTCTCGTAGAAACCCTGTCACAAAGAGGATCGATGACACAGTTAAAGTCACCCATAATCAATGTTGGACATTCTGGCCATTTATCCATGAATAGTAGAAGAGAGTTAAGAACCGAGAGAGAAAACGGCGGTGGGATATAGACAAAGGCCAAGATACATATCTTCCCCCCTATCCTACAATATAGGAAAATAAATCTCCCCTGTTGGTCAACAGAGGATGCCTCACAAACGAAATCAATAAGTCTGTGTATCAACACCGTGACACCTCTCGAATAATTGGAGAGGGTAGAATGAAACGTGTGCGCAGCCCATCCCCTGTCGAGCACTCTAGTATTCTCCTCGGTAAGATGGGTCTCTAACAAGCAAATTATTGCTGGTAGGTGGGCCTGAGTTAAATCAAAAATCGCTTGTCTCTTACCTCTATCTCCCAGACCACGTATATTCCAAGCAAGAATTCTAGTCAGCGTCATTACCAATGGTCAGATGGAAAAACCGGAGAAAGAGGAAGAACAAGACAAAGAAAACTAAAATAAGGGAAACCACACCTACCTTGACGCACCACAGCCCAACCCCACCCCCCCCTCCCCTCACCCCCCTCCTACAAGCAATCCACCACATATTGTAGTAGATTTCTTTCCTATGACCATCCCTCCCACCCTCCCCCCCCCACTCAGCCACCCCCATTAGGGCACACAGGAGAATACATTTAGGGGTATAAGCCCCTTATAGTACTAGTTATTCCCGCCAGAACATATCCCAGTCAAGTTATCGGTTGTTTCGCTCAAGCCAATCCTCAGCTTCGTCCGGGGTGTCAAAAAAAAAAGTTTTATCGTCATAAACAATACGCAATTTGGCTGGGAATATAAGAGAGTATTTAATATCCCTTTCTCTTAATCTTTTTTTGACGGTCATAAATGTGCGCCTCTTTTCTTGTACATCTTTTGAAAAATCGGGAAAAAAGGCCAGTTTAGTCCCATTAAATACAACCGGAGCGGATTCCCGCGCCCTTCTCAGGAGGGTATCTCTGTCACCCGAGGTCAAAAGCTTGGCAAGGAATGTCCGAGGTTGTCTCCCTGGGGTTGGTTTTCCCCCTGGGATCCGGTGGGCTCGTTCAATCATAAATAAAGGAGAAAATGACTCTTTCCCAAAGTTCTCAGTGATTAACTTCTGTATAAATTGAGTTGGATTTTTCTCTTCCACACCCTCTGGAATCCCAATTATTCTCACATTGTACCTTCGTGACCTATCCTCAAGGTCCACTAGTTTTTTCTTCAAAAGATTATATTCTGTTTTAAATGTAGAGACTTCCATATTTATTTTTTTGGATTCGTTCTGTATCAGAGTGACTGAGCTCTCAAGGATATTAACTCTGTCTCGCATTTTGGACACATCATCTTTTATTAGTCCGACATCGACTTGAATAAACCCAAGTTGGGTTGTAACCGCCTGTATTAAATCCCCGTTCAGTTTAACCGCTAGCAGTATTTCTTCTAGCGGAGAGGAGTTGTCATTAGGGATAACTTCCCCCATTATACCGTCTTCTTCTTCGGGGTATCTAGCGGCATTTTGTGTTTCCAGCTCAGTCATCTCTGATTCCTCATTTTTTTTGGTGGCAAGTTCCTTTTGTCCGCCCCTTGTGTTAACCCTTGGAGACCTCAGAAACTGGTCTATTTTTGTTAATTCCACGGTTTTAGACCCGTGTTTCTGACTCGGGAGGTCAGTCGAGCGCCTGCTAGCTTTAGGAGCCATATCTTATTCCTGCTTTTTTTTTTTTTTTTTTTTTTTTTTTTTCCCCTCCCTTGTTCTGCCTCTTTATCTCCCTTTAAGTATATATACAGTAGATATGTATACCTTATTCTTCGCTCTCTTTTTTTTTTTTTTTTTTTTTTTTTTTGGTTTTTTTTTTTTTTCTTCTTTTTCCTTTTTTTCTCCCCCCCCTTCCCTTCTTGTTTGTTCTTGTTTTTTTCTTCTTTTTCTTCTTTTTCCCCCTTTTTTTTTTTTCAGATTTAACCGCTCTTCTTTATACTCTTACTCCTCCTTTTTATTTTTTAATTTTTTTTTTTTTTTCCACTTTATGTTCTATACTTCATTTCCTTTATAGTCATAGACACCTCTCCCTTTTTATTTTTTTTTTTTTTTCCCCCAAAACTATTAATACCAACAACCTATCGGAGTAGGGTCGGTAAGATTAACCCCAGCAATATAGAAGAAAAAGGGGTATTAATCAAAAGTACACAGACAAAATCGGAAGCCTCTAAACGGGGTTAAATGTATCTTGATCTTGGTCTTCATACAACCTCCCCTAGAGAGTCATACAGCAGCACATTGATCATCAGCCAGGGTTAGTTAAAGTCATCAGCTGCAGGGAGGTTGATCACCACAACGAAAATGGAGGAGACATAACAAATCAGGGGAGAACTGAAAACACACAAGGAGAGGGCTAAGACATGTGGAGTACCCGAGGGAGAGCACAAAGTAAATAGCAGCTTTCCTTGGTATGATTATTCAGCTTGTCTGTTTTATCCAAGCTACCATCGGGTAGGGGGAGCACAAATAGATTACTCACTCTGTCGCCAGGGGGGGAAGAAGAGGACTGCAGGAGCCGGAGACTCACTCCACGGAGAGACCCCGCACAGGTAACCTGTTCAGAGCGAGATAGAGAGCAGGAGGGAAGAAGCGGCAGGAGCGACGGAGCCAACACCACGCCGAAGCATCACCACGTCACCACATCCGGGCTCGGGAGTCGGCAGCGGCAAGGAGGTAAGCCAAACAAAACAAGAGGCAGAGGCAGAGGCACACAGCAGCGCATTAGCGCACGAAAATAGCCAGGGTGCGGGTAGGTTCCGGCATGGGAGCAGGTTGTTCAGTCAGCTGGGCAGCCGAGCCGATGGGGGGGGGGAGGCGGAGAGCGTGACGTCCTACGTCATCACGTCATCCCGTCATAAATTGATCAACTGGATATATTTGAGACAAGCTCTGCTGGGCTTTGGCCTACCTGGTCCCTATGTTCAAGCAAGCTTTGCTATGTATGCACAGGCCACTGCCCTGGTAATGGTCAATGGTAGTCTTTCATTACCCTTTTGCATACACAATGGTACCCACCAAGGTTGTCCCCTGTCCCCCCTCCTTTTTGTTTTGGCAATGGAACCTCTCCTATCCACGTTTAGGAAAGATCATAATATCAGAGGCTTTACTTTGGGAGGAAGGGACCACAAAATTGCGGCGTTTGCCGATGATGTTATGATCATGACAACAAACCCCGTCACTTCCTTGTCTTATATACAAAATCACTTACAACAATATGGCTCCATCTCAAACTTTAAGATAAATACTAGCAAATCGCTGATTCTTACGTTTGGAATAGCCACTCATACCAAGTCCCTACTGATGAAAAACTCCCCCTTTAATTGGTCTTCCCCAACTATCACTTATCTAGGTGTCAAGATCAGCCCCCAAATTTCAGATCTCTTCTCCCTAACCTACATCCCCCTTAAAAACTCTCTAATTACAGCTATAGACAATTTGCAGACCAGGGCGCCTATGTTATCCTGGTTTGGGCGTAAAAATCTTCTCACTTCATTAATCTTACCGCGCCTACATTACCTGCAACAGGTCCTCCCAATTCCTATACCCAATTCCTTTTACACATCCCTGAAACAAAAGTTTAGAAACTTTATATGGAATGGCAAGAAGGCCAGACTTTCTTACAAACTATTGGCCCATCCACGCCAGCTAGGCGGTATTGGCCTCCCAGACCCCGAACTGTATGGAAAAGCGATACTATTAGCTAGAGTAGTTGACTGGCTCCGTAACCCTACTGATAAACCTTGGGTAAGCCTAGAACAAAGCATACAAGACATTCCTTTTCGGACAGCTCTACTAGGTCACCAATTTCCCCCTCATATACCACTGCCTAACTATCCAATTCTAAAAGCAACACTAGATGCCTGGAGATGGCTGAACTCCTCCCATTGCTCAATCCCCTTCCCCTATCCTGACGGTTGCAGACATCTTAGGTATATCCTCTCCAATATTACTGCAATCTTCCTCTAAACGTATTAAATCCTCTTCTTTGCCCATTAGAAACCTCTTGGACCTTCCGGGGAAGCTTCTAGAGACCGACGCCATACATACCTTACTTAACCCAAGCCCATGTGACCTTACCTTGATCCCTCACATTAGGTCCTTTCTAATAAGAAACAATACTGAAGGTGAACTCCTTCGTCCAATAGGTTGGTTTGAGGCCCTCATCATCAATCCTAAACCCCTGAGAAAATTAATATCGCAAATACATAGTAAACTGCGTACCCCACCACTTATCTCCAAGCCATCTTTTATACACAACTGGGAAAGAGAAACTGGGTTAACTATATCTTTCAATGACCTGCCCGACTTATTTAACACCCCCCATAAGGTTTCCCGATGTGTGCGCATCCAGGAAAATGGATACAAAATACTGACCCAATGGTACATCACCCCATCTAGATCTGCACATTTCGCTGTATCTTCCTCGGACAGGTGCTGGAGGTGTTCCGAGGAGACTGGGACCTTCCTCCATATTTGGTGAAACTGTCCAGTTATTAGCAAATGGTGGGCGGACATCTTCCGCTTAAACAACCAAATATGCCGTGACTCTGTAAAGATGTCTCCACTTGGCGCATTGCTGTCCCACTATAAAGACGCAAATCAACCCCCTCCAAATTATCTCTTCAAACAGCTCTTGATTGCAGCTCGTTTACTCGTCCCCAAACACTGGCTTCAGACCTCATTGCCAACAATTGAACAGTGGAAGCTTAAGGTGGACCAGCTCAATCGATTTGAAGAACTATCTGCTTGGGAATCTCGCACACACCCAGCCTTCTTGAAGCGTTGGTCACTCTGGTCCGCCTTTAGGTTTTCCAGTAGCACATAGGCACATTCCCCCCCCCCCCCCCCCCGGCTGGTTGTCTATACCTCCTATCTCTGATGCTCTGTTGTCATACCTCACATAAAGCCCGAGTTTTCTAAGCTTAGACAGGCCTTTACTCATAGGTTTGCTTCCGACACCTTAGCCCAAACAACATCTAAGCTGCTTAGGAATAGGCAGGACCGCACTTAGTTATAGGCCCTTAAATCTGATAAGAGTGCTTTTTCCACACATAACTTGTTGTGAGTATGGACAGAATAATAGTACAATGTACCTGATTTGCACCTGTTGTTCACTTAATTACGTGCTTCCTCTATATTGATACCTGAATCTTAAGCTGTTGAAGATTATGTACCTTTTCCATGTTAAATTATACCCTGCAACCTACTGTCGTGCTTTACGTCTTTGAAAATAAAATAAAAAAGTTTATAAAAAAAACAATAAAAAAAAAAAGTATATTAAAAAAAAAACAACAACAAAAAAAAAAACATTTGGAGCAAGGGCCTGATGATCTGACCATCTAAAAATTAGGGGCAAGGGCCTGCTGCTGAGCTGATCCTCTAAAACATTATGGGTGAGAGTCTGCTGCTGAGCTGACCATCGAAAAAATTATGGTTGAGGGCTTGCTGCTGAGCTGACCATTAAAAAAATTCTGGGAGAGTGCCTGCTGCTTAGCTGACCATTGAACATTTTTTTACAGTGTTCAGAGTAGGCCGGGTTGCCTGAATTCTTCAGCTAGGAATAATGGAATAGGACTCCGGTTGACTCCGGTTCTATTTTGTTGATTTTTGGAAATGGGGCATGATTAAGAGGGACGGCAGCGGACATCCGTATTGTGCCGCTAGAGGTGCAATTCTTGGACCGGCGCAAGAAGAACCAAAGCAAAAGCATTTGCCAAGAATGTTTTCATCAATCAAAAACTAAAGTCGGACGTTCGAAGACCATCAGATACCATCGTAGTTCCGACCATAAACGTTGCCGACCGGCGTTCCGGTTGAGTTATTCTCATGACCTGCCAGGCAGCTCCCGGGAAACCAAAGTCTTTGGGTTCCGGGGGAGTATGGTTGCAAAGCTGAAACTTAAAGGAATTGACGGAAGGGCTTCACCAGGAGTGGAGTCTGTAGCTTAATTTGACTCAACACGGGAAACCTCACCCGGCCTGGACACGGAAAAGATTGACAGATTCTGTGGGTGGTGGTGTATGGACATTCTTAGTTGGTAGAGCGATTTATCTGGTTAATTTCGATAACGAACGAAACTCCTCCGTGATAACTAGTTACGCGACCCCCGACAGTGAGGATTGTGTTGACCACACTCTTGGATAGTGAGACTGGACTTGTAGGTGATGGCCTGCAGGTGAGCTGACCCTGTAAAACATTATATGCAGGGCCTGCTGGTGAGCTGACCATGTAATAGATTGTAGGTGAGGGCCTGCTGGTGAGCTGACCCTCTAAAACATTATACGTGAGGGCCTTCAGGTGAGCTGACCCTGTAAAAGATTTATAGGGCAGGCCAGCTGGTGAGCTAACCCGTTAAAAAATTATATGCGCGGCACTGCTGGTGAGCTGACCCTGTAAAAGATTTTTGGTGTGGGCCTGCAGGTGAGCTGATCCTCTAAAAAATTATACGCGACGGCCTTCAGGTGAGCTGACCCTGCATTGGTCAGGGCACGTGTAATGTTACGGGACACATGTTGGTGTAAGACGGGCATGGCACACCTTGAAAAATAGTAGCGGCTGGGGACTGAGTAATGAGGGATGGCCTCAGTGTCCACAAGCCTAAATGGCAACATTTCCTGGGCCAGTAATTTGGAAAGCTGTGCATTTAGTGGCCTGTGGGAAGGTGGGTGGGTGGGTGGGTATTTGCGCTTGCAGGTGCACACTGCGGTATTACTAACCCTCGTACTGGTGTAAAATTGAGAGATTAGCCAACATATCCTGCTTGGAGGACATGTCTGAGCCTGAGCACCGTGCCAAGTTTTCTCAAGTAGCTCGGGACCTAACGCTAAAGCCTCATGCACACGACCGTTGTTTCATTCCGTGTCTGTTGTTTCATTTTTCGTGATTTTCTGCGGACCCATTTACTTTTAATGGGTCCATAAAAACTCGCCTAATGCACCGTTTGTCATCCGCGTCCGTGATCAGTGGTTCCAGTCTGTAAAAAAAATAACCTGTCCCATTTTTTTTTCACGGAAAACGGATCGCGGACGGATTCAAGTCAATGGGACCGTGAAAAAACGCAGAGGCACACAAGATTGGCGTCCGCGTCCGTTTTTTTCCTATAATTTGCATGGAAAACTTGACTTTTTTTTTAACTTTCCTTCATGTCTGATGATCATCTAAAAATTAAGGAAGACACACGGAAACAAAAACAGAAATGGCTCACGGAACAACGGATCCCCATTTTGCGGAACGGAACACAACAACGATTGTGTGCATGAGGCCTATACCTACCTGGGCCGTATGGGCAATACCAGGAGCCAGTGGGCAAATTACAGGAGCACATTTTTGGAGGTGAATAAACTCCTAGTCTGAATGTGCTTTTATTTCCATCCACAGGCAGCATTCTGGTGCACATGTGAGGCCCGGGCTATATCAGCCAGTCTTGGGTGGGGCTCAGAGTTCTCTCCCTCCTCCCACTCCTCCGACTGTATGCATGGTCTCATGCTGGAGGTTACTGGGAGATTAACTGTGAGTCGGACTTTGCGCTCCTGTAATTTGCCCACTGGCTCTTGGTATTGCCCATACGGCCCAGGTAGGTTTAGCATTAGGTCCCGAGCTACTTGAGAAACCTTGGCGCGGTGCTCGGGCTCAGACATGTCCTCCAAACAGGATATGTTGGCTAATCTCTAAATTTTACACCAGTATGAGGGTTAGGCTACTTTCACACTTGCGTTCGGGTGTCCGCTTGTGAGTTCCGTTTGAAGGCTCTCACAAGCGTCCCCGAACGGATCCGTCCAACCCTAATGCATTCTGAGTGGATACGGATCCGCTCAGAATGCATCAGTCTGGCACCGTTTGTCCTCCACTCCGCTCAGAAGGCGGACACCTGAACGCTGCTTGCAGCGTTCGGGTGTCCGCCTGGCCGTGCGGAGGCAAACGGATCCGTCCAGACTTACAATGTAAGTCAATGGGGACAGATCCGTTTGAAGTTGACACAGTATGGCTCAATTTTCAAACGGATCCGTCCCCCATTGACTTTCAATGTAAAGTCAAAACGGATCCGTTTGATAGTCATGAACAAAAAAAAAAAAAAAAAAAAATATTTTTTTTTTTTGTTTTTTTTTGTTCATGGTAATGCAAACGGATCCGTTCTGAACGGAGCCACCGTCTGCATTAATATGAGCGGATCCGTTCAGAACGGATCCGATCGAACGCTAGTGTGAAAGTAGCCTTAGTAAGACCGCAGTGTGTACCTGTTTTTGTTATATTATCTTTACAGTTCCAAATAACAGTCAATATTGGCAAAAAAACCTTCAGGCTTCGGCTAGAAAGCTGAACATGAAGAGGAACTTTATCTTTCTGCATTACAACGACCCAAAGCAAACATTCAAATCAACAGATTTGGAGTGTTTTTGCAAATAGTGGGCAAATCTTGCCAAGTGAAAATGTGCAATGCTCATAGACTCATACCCAAAAAGTGCTGTAATAAAATCAAAAGGTGCTTCAACAAAGTATTAGTTTAAGGGTATGCACACTTATGCAACCATATTATTTTATTTTTTCTTCCCTCTACCTAAAAGATTTCAGTTTGTTTTTCAACTGAGTTGTACAGTTTATAGGTCATATTAAAAGTGGAAAAAGTTCTTTGTCTCTTTTTTTTTTACATCACAGAAACCTGACATTTTATCAGGGGTGTGTAGACTTTTTATATCCACTGTATGTCTCATCATCATCCATCTCATTAAACAGTAATTACCGTTCCCCACCGCCATCTTCTTGTGATTGTGGATGCTCAAGAGTTTGGGAATCAGGGCACAAGATCCGTCCCTCTTCAAGCGTGCTTGGCGAGAGGGCCAAATCAAGGAATGGCGCTGAAAAGAGCTCCTCAGAATATCCGAGTGTGGGATCACTTGTTTGCCCAGACTCTCCATGATGGGAGGAAGGAGGATCAGGGTGAGGATTGGGTTGAGCAGACTCTTGGCTACTGAGACTGGACTTGGTGGAAGACAGGGTGGTGCTTAACAGACTAGAAGCATTATCTGCTGCAATCCAAGCAACCACCTGGTCGCACTGATCTGACTTCAAGAGTGTCGCCCTGCAAACTGGGACATGAAGCTAGGAATCGTGGATGATTGTTTTTCTTGTGCTCTAGCAGCAGGCACAGTTTCACTGCACCCAGGGCCACGGCCTCTGCGTGCACCATCAGCATCACGGCCCCTACCACGTCCCTTACTGTTTGCCTTCTTCATATTAAATGTTATAAATTATTGAAAGTCTGCCACACATACAGTAGCGTAGCATTTGGAAGTGTATGCGCAAACAAATTTAAAAAGGTATTTGGGATGTGGAAACGTCACACAGGAGATATCCCGCAGATAATGTCAATGCTGTCACCAGCGGCTAATGAAAAATTACAGGGAATGTCACAGGTATTTGGGATGAGGAAACGTTATACAGGAGAGGTGTCACTGTCTGCAGCATGTACTCAAAAATGTACACTGTATGTCACAGATAAATTTGTGAAGCGCACTCATTACACTCGAGATGTGCCCCTGGTAATGTCACTGTCAGCAGCAGACACAGTCTATTGAAAAAGTACACTGGATGTCAGTTCTTTTTTGGATGCGCACACTTTACACTGGAGATGTGGTGCAGCTAATGTTACTGTCCGCAGCGGACACCGTCTACGGAAAAAGTACACTGTATATCACAGATAAAAAATTTCTACGCGCACGTTACACTGCAGATGTGGCGCTAGTTATATCACTGTCAGAAGCGGACACTGTCTATTGAAAAAGTACACTGTATGTCACAGATTTTTTGGGGATGCGCACACTTTACTGGAGATGTGGCGCAGCTAACATCACTGTCTGCAGCAGCTAAACTATTGTAAGCTATTTAGCGCAGGATGCTCTAAAAATAGATATTGCTGCCTCACACAATAGTCCTTAGAAGGACTTTTGCGTCTGAAAAGTTTTAGCTATTTAGCACAGTTTGCGCTTAAAAAAGATATTGCTGCTGCCACACACAATAGTCCTTAAAAGTGCTTTTGGGTCTGTAAAGTGTTAGCAATTTAGTGCAGGTTGCGCTAAAAATATAGATTGCTGCTGCCACACAATAGTCCTTAAAAGGACTTTTGGGTCTCTGAAAAGTTTTGGTGGTAAAAATATTCTTAACTCACTCCCTACACTGTCTGTCCCTTCATCAGCACAGCTCTACCTGACTAAGAATGAGCCAAACATGCGTCATCGGGTGCTATATAGCACCTGATGATGCCTCCGGCCAGCGAATCACTGTAATGCTAGCAGCCAACATGGCTACAGGATTACAGTGAGGGCAGTACTTACCCGTAAGTTTATTGGCTACATAGCAGCCAAGAAACGTGCGGGGCGGAGACTCGAGCATTGCACTCGAGCACATGCGGTATTCGGCAGAATACTGCCATTTGCCAAGCATCGAGATCATCACTAATTACATCCTCATGGAGGAAACTCTACAGCCATTAGACAATGCAACCAGATAATATGATGCATTGTTATGTTCGTCATATAGATTTATTCAATTTTTACATTTCAAACTGAACTCACTGGGAGTTTTGTAAAGCCAGAATTTTATCCCTATGATTCAAAGCTATCAGATGCCAACCAAATTACTAATATACTTTAATTTTCTAAACGTCAATAATGGTCTGATTTCATTCCTTGTCATGGAAGTAAAACTTCTGCTGTAAGCAATGACAATCCAACCAAGTATCTGGGGATAGACATCCTTCTACCCCTCTGAGTGTCAGGGAAGAGTTGAAGGTCCTGGCTTTCTGGTTCAGATCATAGCTTAGCCATTTCAAACATATCCCCAAAACACGGGGAGGGGGAGGAATCTCTTTGGAACCAGAATCAGTATTTATTTATTTTTAATGCACTTATATAGCGCTACTATATTCCACAGCGCTTTTCAGACATTATCATCCAACTGTTCCCAACGGGACTCACAATCTAAGGTCCCCATCATTATGGCTTTGTTAGAATGTCATCTCATACATCTCACAGATACTTTTATGTACTATCCTGTGAAAAGGTGTAGTAATCACATATATATGCTTGTTTGAATAATATAGACAATTGAGGCCTGACACTTATTTTCATTTTATCACTCACAAGTAAATTGTTGCCCTACCATGTGTATTGGTGTACTGATCAATTATATGCTGATTTAATTAAATTGAACCCACCCCTAGTGAATTAAATTCCAAACATATGGATATAGAATAAGTATAAAAGGATAATTAAGGCCTTATGCTCAATTACAAGTTAACACTCACAGGTAAATTGATGCCCTAGCCTATGTATTGGTATACTGATCACCTATGTATAAGCTGGAATAATTACATTCAATGACCCTCTCCTTCCACCCATAAAAAATTGGAACTGCGTTTGTGGAGATAATAACAGATTTAGCCCTAATATTTTGTTCTCAGTCACTGATATATATATGGCTTTTCAAACAAATAAAAAAATATAAATAATAATAATTAAATATGTGAGATCACCTGACACAGTTAGGTGAGATTTATAACTAGTATTCTATATGCTATGTTAGATTGATGGTAGAACACATGTTGTACAGTTGTCAATTGTTCAAGCCTCCCCACCCCAAAAAAGAAAAAAGGATTTCTTTGAAAATCTGAAAAAAAAAAGTATGATATCTTTGCAGGTGGCTGCTTTTGAAGTTTGCAGCAGCTGCAGTTGTTTTAGGAGGCACAGTGGCCACAGCTCCTCACTTTTTCCTCCCGGGTAATCAGATTCCCTGCCCCCTTATTCTACCCACACAGTTCTCATTCTTCTTTGTAATTCTAGCCTTTTGTTTCACTGTCGTGGCAGTAGAATACAAACTTGATTTTTTTTTTGACTGTCCCTAACTCCATAAGATCGTTTTTCTGGCAGACACTGTAAGACCCAACCACCCTCATTCACAGCCCAACACAGAATTACGTTCTGCTCATTCTGCTATGGAACCTTCCTGCCTGATGCAGCACTGATTGGCTCATCAACGCTGCCTCCCTGGTGCTTTGGTCCTGCCGACATGTGCACTAAAATGGTGTTATTCGCCTTTTTAGTGTGTTCGTCTAAAACGAACCTGAAAAGATTGTCGTCCAAAAAATAGCAAAGTTTGGACTGAACTCTTTTCGGTATGAACTGGCTCACTCATCCTTATGCAGAAATATAGAAAATTCTAATGGATTCCCAAAATTTCAAGAACCACTGTAATTAAGCCATATTGCATTAATTTGAGCTGGGTTTTTAAACATTGGTGTTTTATAGGGAATTTGATTAAAGGTTAAAGGGGTTTCCTGAGAGTTTATAACAGATCACCTATCCTTTTGTGAGCGCCGTGGCCTTCTCACAGCTTTTCCTAGGCCAATGAAGACATGTTCATCGGTCACGTGTCCTAAGCACAACTCAGTCCCATAGAAGTGAATAGGGACTGAGCTGCGATACCAAGCACAGCCACTATACAATGTACGGCACTGTGCTTGGTAAGCAGGGAGAAGGCAGATGTGCGCACAGGAGTGCCAATGCATTCTCAAACAGCTGATCAGTGGGGGTCCCAGGTGTCGGACCCCCACGATCAGATACTAATGACTTATCCAGAGGATAGGTCATCAGTTATAAAATCCTGGAAAACCCTTTTAAATGATCAGTGTTTGTATTAAATATTTTGTTGATTGATTGAAACAAGGTAATTTTTTTTTTACCTTTGCCAATTTGTTTTGCTACCATAGAGCTTACAGCCCCACCTATTGGGTCCTTTTTTTTAATATACTCTCTACAAAAGAATTACAAAAAAATTTCAAATTCTTTCAAACCTGAACTTTTTGGAGAATTTAAATTGAATTTTAGAATCAATTTGCTCATCTCCACTTCTGTGTCACCTCTCTATGGCTCCCACAGTAACTTCATGTATACGGTATGAAAACCTAATAAGCATAAAATAAAGAATGCAATGTGTCTTCCTCATGTATATTTGTGTTCCAGTCCTTTGGCTATCGACAATTCAAATTCTATTTGAGATGAGAATCCATCAGCTGCTTTTCTTCAGGGCATTTTTCTTCCTGTTTATATCAATTGTTGCTGCTTTTTTTTTTTTCATGTGCTGTATTCAAATTTTCCTTTGTGTCATACTTTAAATAATCTAAAATAGCAGAACATAGTGTGTGATGCAAGCTGTAAAACATTAATATCTCTGAGCATTATACTAATGAGTATGTTGATGATCGCTCCTGTTGTTTAGATTATGGGTTGTGTTGCAATGTAACATCTCCCCTTAATAAGAGAAAGACTTTAAAGTTTAAAATGAGTTCATAGATATGGAAATCATAAATGCAATCCTGCACATTTCATTTTGGAGGGCGATGCATTCTAAGCTAATTACACAAGCTGTTGACATAAAGGAAAGATTCTTTGCAGTACAAATAAATTGCTGGATGAATAAATTGACAGAGTATGTGCTGGTTTTAATTATTCTATATCCCATTAAGCCATTACAGAATCCGCTTTACTATATTATAGAGGGCTAGCAATATTTACTTGTTTCAGGGATAGGGCTCTTGTTACAGTTCCAATTACTGAAGCTGCCAAATTTTGTTAGTATAATTTAATAGGCTGCATATGAAATGCACATAATTTAGAATATAAGTTAGAAAAGAAGCTATGATATACAAATGAAGGCTGAAATATGTTTTGTGTGTTTTTATTGCTATGTATTATGAATATTATGTGCTTTTCCCATTGGAGTATGTGTATTCCTTATTACATACTATATATACATTGTTTATTCACAATTAACACTTTGAATAAGAAATGAAATCACTTTTGTTTGCATTCGTCCTGTTCTCATTTATCTGTGTGTTGCTTGTCTTTCAGACTTCCTGTAGATATTTTAAATAAAAATGATCCTTATCATGTGCAGAATGAAACCTGGAAGGGGGGGGTAAAAAGTGTGCTGCTTAATGCCCTGCATGGCAAAATTTGCTTAATTTGGTCATGCCCCTCACTGCTTATGTAAAGGGTTTTCATGGTCAGGGTCGTACATAGAAATCATTGCACTCTACAGTATGTCCTGTTCCTAGCCCCTCCCACTAACTGTCCCAGGTTTTCCCACTAACTGCCCCTGGCCCCTACTACTATCTGCCCTGGCTCCCCATTTGACCTGTCCCCTTTTCACTAGCAGATATGTTGTACAACATATAATATGCAGCAGCAGGCACAGTTCATGGGTGAGGATGACAGTAATACACCATTTCATAAGCGGTTGCAGGCACAATTTATGGAGAGTAGTGTTGAGCGGCAAGAGAAATGTTAAATTTTTGGATATTTTGCGAATATATGGTAGAATATTCATCATATATTCGCAAATTCGCTATCTTCATACACTAAAATTTGCTTAATGCATATGCACAAGGGGCGTGGCCTAATTCCAGAACTGTTTTCAAACTACCCGAAGTTTGAGAAGATTGGAAAAGATGGTGGGAAGCAATTTTCGCGACAGTAAAGAAGAACTAATGATCACTGTAAGTTATTTGACATTACAGCAGTGTATTTGATTACATTTCACATGCATGTCGCTTTATATGCAGATAGAGTGTTATAAAATATTCGTGATTGCGAAAATCGATCCAAATTTTTTTTTCCGCGATACATATAACTTTTCATCAGGTCTAAGTAGATGTTACTGATTGGTGCACTAAGTATTGTTGTGACATCACAGCACTATGTCATTAGCATGTATATATGGACAGCAGAGAAATATATCTCACATGCACTTTGCACATCCATTATCCTGCCGCACACTATATACCCCCCCCCCCCACACACACACACACAGACAGACACAGTCTATAGATTAGAGTTTGTGCCCTGTTGGTCAGGACTCAGGAGAAGCTTTCTTTGTCTTACCGCCAGTATTTGCTGGTTCATTTAGAGTTATCCAGGGTGCACCACGGGGAGGCAAACCAGCTTTATACCCCATACCATACTGTCACTTCACAGGTACATCTCTGCTCAGCTGGCCAATATCCGATTCCTCAGACCAATACAATCCAATCTTATAATGGTAAAATTAAATCTAATATTTCCCCTTCGAAGACAAAATACTTTTGGATGCTCTGTGGAGGACATTATTTATAATACTTGTATAAAAAAAGAATTGGCAT
This sequence comes from Bufo gargarizans, assembly GCF_014858855.1. NCBI lineage: Eukaryota > Metazoa > Chordata > Amphibia > Anura > Bufonidae > Bufo > Bufo gargarizans. The sequence goes on along the minus strand of NW_025334644.1, from coordinate 39,472 downwards.
TATATGCAGCGCATGTTGGAGCAGGGCTATGACCAGACTCGGGTCCACGCTGAGAAGCAGGCCATTGTGAGCGAGATCCTTTCCGAGCTCAAGAGGAAGTTTAATGCAATATTCCTCAGATGGCCCTATTGAAATAATAGTCCGATTTGAAGCATCGGAACTTGGATTGGATATATACAGTTATGAAAATAAGTATTTCATCCCTTTACAAATGATTACTTATTAGCTGGTGTGGCATGTAGCAAATCAGTCGGTTGCAATATACATCTCTATATCGCCATGAGTATATATATTTTTTTATACACACAGCGAGGTACAAATGTATGATATAACCAGCTGATTTCATGCATTTTACACACACACAGAAATATATATATATATATATATATATATATGTGTGTGTGTGTGTGTGTATATATACATAATCTGCAATCATCATTCTGTATTCCAGTAAAAGGCCCCGTACATCATTACATTAGATACATCACACACTTAACTCCTTAACGCCCGATGACGTACATGTACGTCAGATCTGGACGTGACTTAAATCCCAGTGACGTAAATGTACCGCATGGTGATCAGGCGGGTGCAGCAGCTGTGCCCGCCTGATTGGGGGCAGGGGTTTGGCAGTCACTGATAGCTAGACCACTGCTGTATGCACCGTCATCGGTGAAATCACAGATGCTGGCGCATTAACTCCTGCACAGCCGCGGTCAGCACTGACTGCGGCACGTGTGAGGTTCAAACATGTGTGGGGTGTCCATCGGGTCCCCGCGCTGCTGTGACGGGGAGCTGATGGCAGGGAAGGTAGGTTTAGCGTTAGGTGCCGAGCTACTTGAGAAACCTTGGCACGGTGCTCGGGCTTAGACATATTCTGCAAGCAGGATATGTTGGCTAATCTCTCAATTTTACACCAGTATGAGGGTTAGAAGACTGCACAGTGCACCTGTCTTTGTTTTTGTTATATTACTTTTACTGTTAATCACATCCACACATGTGTAGGATGTCCATTGTGGTACTTGTGGTCCACTGCAGGCATCCTCCATTGTATGCATTTTTGCTGGGGATTGCCATTAGCAGCGGACCACAAGTGCAGGATCTGCCCCCCCCCCCCCCGGTATAGATTCACCACTGCATATGGGGTTGAGCACTTCCTTCTTTTTAATACTACGCCAATCTGTAGTTTGTATATTGAATTTTTTGGAGGTGTAGAAACTCCTAGTCTGAATGTGCCTTTATTTCCATCCACAAGCAGCATTCTGGTGCACATGTGAGGCCCGGGCTATATCAGCCAGTCTTGGGTGGGGCTTAGAGCTCTTAATTAGATATATTATGTATCACCGCATCCCTTTCAAAAGGCTCTATAAAATTTCACATGACCTAACCTCAGGTGCACACCGTTAAAAAATAAAAAATAAAAACTGTGCTAAATAAACCATTTTTTTGGCACATTACATCACTAAAAGTGGAGCACCAAGCGATCAAAAAGGTGTATGACCCCCAAAATAGTACCAATCTAACTATCACCTCATCACGCAAAAAATGAGCCCCTACCTAAGACAATCTACCAAAAAATAAAACAAATATGACTCTCAGAATATGGAGACACATATTTTTTTCGGTTCCAAAATGCTACTACTGTCTAATACTAAAATCCCTACAAAAAAGTATACATATTAGGTATCGCCACGTCCGTAATAACCAGCAGTATAAAAATATCACATGAGCTAACCCCTCTGGTGAACACCGTAAAAAATAAAATAAAAAAAACTGTGTCAAAAAAGTCTTTTTTTGTCACCTTACATCAAATTCCAAGTGATCAAATTTTGGGTAAATTTGGTATTAAGCTAAATATAAAAATAACATTTTGAGAACGATTTTTACCACTGTCATGAAATACTATATGTGACAAGAAAACAATTTCAGAATGGCCTGGATAAGTAAAAGCATTTTAGAGTTACTACCACATAAAGTGTCACATGTCAGATTTGCTAAAATGGCCTGGCCTGAATGGTGAAAAATGGCCCTGACATTAAGGAGTGAATTTGCATATGTTATGAGTTCTGAGTTGCTTGTCTAAATTCTGAACATTGTGTGATTACAGGGGTTCCACTTCCTTCAGTCCGTCGCAGGTCGTCGACGGACGAGATGGAGATGGTGGTGGTGTCTGGCGAGGAGGAGGAGGTAGACCAGGCCGGACTCTCCCAGCAAGAGCCAGACGCACCACCAACACAACCTGAAGTGGGTGAGGAGGTGGAGTTGGAAGAGTCTGGTCCCTCCCAGAAGCCAGATTCCAAACACAAGGCTCCTGATGATGATGAGGAGGAGGTTGTGTCCAGCCCCCGCCAGGAGGGTAAATATGTTCGCACAGCAATATAATTCGGTATCCATGCATCTTAATCTGAATTGCACAATTTTTTTTTTCTATCCTAACAGTAGTAATTCAATTGCAAAAAAAAAAATGGCCCAGCTACAAGCCCAACATGACGCAGGTATGCAGAACATGTGGAGGCGGCTGCAGGACATGCGGAGGCAGCTGCACAAGATGGAGGTGCAGCATGAAAAAAAATGAAGAAAATATCAGATATACATGAAGTGTTGAAAAAGTTGCCTTAAAGGCCTGTTTGTAAATAAATATAGTTTTCCTGTTAGAAATTGTGGTTACGTTTTTTAATATTGTTATTTGTTTTCTTGTTATTTAAACCGATATGGTTGCAGTAAGGACCCTTTGGTGCTGGGTAAAATTTATCAGGATCAGGACAGGCAGCAGCAGCTAAATGGTAACGTGGTAGTATAAGGCCTACACATAGCTAGGCCAAACTCAGTCAGAACAGATAGGAGCCAGTTCTTTGTTTGTAGGATGAATAGGTTTCCATGAATAGGCACCCGCCAGACTGGGGCAACCACAAAAATAAACTTATACACCTCTGACAGCAGCATGTTCTTTGTTGGCAGCAGGAATGTGTTCCCATGCATACAATTTTAAAAATATTCCTTTGCCAATTTTAATTTTTAAGCATTTTTCAGATTGTAAAGCCCACAAGAAATGTCAAAAATAAAATAAAATATATACATCAAATTACAATATTTAAAAAATATATCTAAAAGCAATTGTGTCACTAAACTATCAGGTGTACTGATTAAAAACATAATGGAGGGGGCCAAAAACTAACCAGCATGGATCCAATATAGCATCCCGTTTAATTAACTGTGCATGTTGGCGCTTTGCTTCCGCATTACATAAAGAAAAATGTAATGCAATAATGTGATTGCATTGAAGGAGGAACACACACAGGCCGAGAGTGTCCATAGACAGGACATTCACATGATAACAGATCACGTGTTCGCACGAGAAAGTGAACGCAACCAGAGCCACACGGATGAGTATAACGGCAGTAACACCCAACCATGCGCAGAGGTCAATATTAGTGTTGAGCGCGAATATTCAAAAAGCAAAATTTTATCTCGAATATCGCCACTTCCAGAAGTGGTGAATATTTAGAATATAGTGCTACAGTATATATTTGTTATATTGAATATTCATAATTTTTTCCATCTGAACACATGATTCCTCCCTGCCTCTTGCTTGTGGGCCAATGAGTCATTGGCCCACAAGCAACTTACGCAGGGAAGAATCATGACTTCAGATGGAAAAAAATTACGAATATTTAAAAATACAAATATACAGTATAGCACTATATTGAATATAGTGCTATATATTCTTTTTTTGGAATATTTGTCTTTTTTTTTTCATCTGAAGTCATGATTCCTCCCTGCTTAAGTTGCTTGTGGGCCAATGACTCACTGCAGTGTTCTTCTCCAGACTCGATGTGCCCGATATGGAAACTGAGAGCAGACCGGCGCGGGCAGCGTGTGGAGCGCTGTGTGCTAATTGGTATCTGAGGGGTCTATTTTCCAATATGGTTTAAGCATGGGTGCCTCTATTATCGAAAATACTCCGGCCGTGAACAAGGTGTTTGATAAGACCTCAGTAGTGGTTCTGTTACATGGTCATGCTGCAATGGGGCTATAATAGCTATTTTCTTATTGTAGGTCAGCTTTCCCTCCCTTTGTCGGCTATTTCCGTGGGACTAGGTAATAAATACAGGAGGACATATATATATATATATATATATATTTGTGTATTAGCTTGGTGGACGTTAAGCTAAGGTTTCGTGTCATCGTTACTTACACAATCTTGTATAAATCATTGGCAGGTTCGGACCCTCTATTTCTGTCGTATTTAGCTTGTTTTTCACCAGGTTTCTGGTAATTTCTTCACCAGCTGGCGGTTGCCATGCATTGGCACTTCTCTTTCATTGCGTGCACCTGACAAAAAAAAAAAAATAATATATATATATATATATATATATTATTCTTTTGGTATGGGATTCGCACAAGCTAAAGGTCACGCTCAGCGCTTGGTCAGGGTTTAGCCGCATGGTCACAGTGCTGGCCTAGGTTTGCATGTTTCCACCTCCTCGAGGCCTTCTGTTGAGGATTTTGTCTCCACAGTCGGCTTCGGGGTGCATGCATGCCTCTCGGTTTCCCCAGCCACCTTGGTGATCGTTCTATTGGTGGTGGTGGTTCACACACCTACAGTTGTCCTGATTTCTGTTGTCCCAGTTTAGACATGTCAAACGCGTCCAATATCGTTGAAGCCTCCATGGACAAGAACCCCTCTGTCGGAGGGGTTCAGTGTTCCATCACTCCAGAGTTGGACCATTCCCAGGCTCACATCAGAGCTGTTAAAAAGGAGTATACCTTTCTTGGCCTCGGCGATAAAGGCAGAGCTGTACCGCTTACAAGTGGCGGATACAGCGGGTCCTCGTCAGGACAAGGTCTCGATGGCTACGTTGCAGACTTCTCACACCCAACTGCATGTGATGGTCAACAACTTGACATCATCAATTAACAATATTCAGGCCAGGCTGCAGACTGTAGAGACTCGAGGTACTACTGCTCGAGCCCAACGTCACGTCGGCGCATTTTGTTCCAGCAAATGTTAAGAAGAACATTCTTGAGGGCAGAGATGTGAATCTGGCATCCTTGCTTATTGCTACCAGAAACATATCTGATAACAAAGTTATTGCATGTGGTGATGTTTCTGTGGTTCTTAGGAGCCACAATCACAGGCTTAATAAGAGATTAACAATTCCGGAATTCGTTCTGGCATTCAGCCTGTATAGAGATGTCATCTGTTCTGTCCGCCCAGATAGGAGAGTAGAGTTAGATCTGTATCTTTATAAGGTTACTGATTTGGGGCATAAGTATGGCGGTGCTGCATTCTATGATTATCATTGTTCTTTTTCTGCGAAGGCTGCAGCAGCACTCAGTCAGTTTCAATTTACTACAAATTGGGCTAATATTGACACTGAGCTCTTCTGGAGACATTTCACAGGGCTTAAAGCACCGGCGTGTTCTTTGTGTCAATCTATAATACATACGGCTGAGTGGTGTCATCTTTCTGCCGTCGGTGCAGAGACAGCCCCCAGAGCCCCTTCAGCTGTGCCGTCGGATGCTCTCAAGGGTACCGGCACGGTCGATAAATTAGGTTGCCCTATCAAATTTTCAGGGAGATCCAAGATTTGTAACAACTTCAACTTCGCAGCGTGCAACTACGGTCAATGTCATCTGCTCCATGTGTGTATCAATTGCTCATCCTAAGGTAGCGTGTACATTAAAGTCAGACAAAGCGTACATGAGTGTCATTAACACTGATTATTTACAGTCATGTCTGCTAGGTCATCATGACCCTGAGTTTGTTAACTTCCTGATCACAGGTTTCGTGACAGGAAAGAGATCATTCTTGCAGCTAACCCATCAGCAGCCGCCCTCCGGATCCAGCCTCAAGGAACGCCTAGACTGACAGGTGTCCGAGTACATCGGGTTAACGGTGGATGTGGCCGCTCTGACAAGCGAGGAACCCCTTGACTACTGGGTGTGCAGGCTTGAACTGTGGCCAGAGCTGGCACAATTTGGATTGCCCCTCGTCGATTGTCCTGTCCGAAATAATGTTTAGCGCAGCAGGGGGGGATCATGACCATTAAGCGCACTCGCCTAGCTCACGACAGTGTGGACTATTTCACATTTTTTTAATGAATGAGGCATGGATCTCAGAGGAATTCAACACCTGTGCTAACCACGTGTAATTGCATTTCCTCATGCCAGCCCACACATATCCGCCACCACCCAGACCAATAAATGGTCCTTGCATTATGTATTTACAGCAGCATAAAAGGCCTTTTATGTCAGCTGAATGCCAAATTTTTAGGGCCTATACTGGCCGACAGTTACTTATTTATCCTGTGACCGCCTAATGTACCTCCTGCCACAGAATATAAAGTTCCTTGCTATTAGGTGAATGCCTATTGGCTAAATTTTGGGGCCTGTACTGGTTGACGGTTAGATTTTTATCCTGTGACCGCCTAATGTACCTCCAGCCACAGAATCCAAAGTTCTTTGCTGTCAGGTGAATGCCTATTGGCTAATTTCTGGGGCCTGTGCTGGCTGCCGGTTACATTTTTTTTTATCTCTAGCCACATCCAGCAACAGAATCCAAAGTTATTTGCTGTCAGGTGAATGCCTATTGGCATTTTTTTGGGGCCTGTACTGACCAACAGTTACATATTTATTAGTGTTGATTGAGCACCGTAGTGCTCGGGCCGAACACATTGGGATGTTCGGGTGCTCAACCGAGCATTAAACCAGGTACTCCCTGCTCTGAAGAGGGGATGGTGCCTGGTTCATATGAAAATGTCAGAAATTGATGGAAACATCACCAAAATGGTTCTGGAACAGCATGCGCAGGATGTCTGGATGCATCTTGTACTTGCAGGTCGCTGCTGGGAACGATGTTGTCAGAGGAAAAATTTATAGGAAACATTCTTTCCTGTATATTTACTTGTATATAAAGTGCAAGTGCTGCCAAAAATTACAAGGCACTCCGATACAACCTGTATATCACATAAAGGAGGGCCTCATTCACATTGTGGTACAATTGTTCATGTAGTGGGAATCCTACACTCATAAAGCCTATGCACTAAGTGAAAGGGCTGCCAAAAATCACAAAGAACCGGCACTCCAATGCACCCTTTGTTATACATAAAGGGGCATCATACACAGCCTTGAAGAATTATGATTGATGTCCTGCTGGTGACCCTCAAAAACATTTGGAGCAAGGGCTTGCTGATCTGACCATCTAAAACATTATGGGTGAGGGCCTGCTTACGCTTTGGCGACTCTGGATAACCTGGGTATGATCGCACGTCCCCATGACGGCGACGATCCATTCAACTTTCGATGTTATTTTCGCTGTCGTCATCAGGAGGGTGGCTCTTAATCTCCTCATCCTTTTCCTCCTCTTCTGCCCACCCACACAGAACAGATGGATTTAAACTTCCATGGGTACTACCCTCTGTAGCAGAGGCAACCGTCTCCTGCTCCTCCTCCTCCTTTTTATAGTCCAATTCGCATTGAGAAGATGAACTGAGGGTGGTCTGGCTATCACACTGTGTAATGTCTTCCCCATTTACACCTCTTCCACATTCAAAGCATCGTCTTTAATTGTGAGCAGTGAGCGTTTGAGTAGACATAGAAGTGGGATGGTTACGCTGATAATAGCGTTATCGCAGCTCACCATCTGTGTTGATTCCTCCAAGTTTCTTAAAATCTCACAGTGGTCAGACATCCGCAGCATATTTTTTTAGGCTCCAGCAGGGCACATTTTGAGAGTGGGGTCCGCCGCAAACGCACAGTTCGCGAACATTTGATCGCAAACGCGCATTTGAGAATCGTCCCGGCCGATGTTCGTCCACCACAGTTATTAGATAAAAATACAAAAAACTGACCCTAGTATAATTAATTGTCAGACATATCAAAAATTTGCATATATTGTAGCCATATCACTACTTATATATCTTAGCACCTATAACAATGTGCATAAATTGATTACGGCACAACTTGCCACATATGATGAAAATACATTACAGCACAATTACAGCATAGGAGACCCTTAAATTAGTCATCCATTTTACTCAGGGTTCTGTTGTACCGAATATAGACTAGAAGGCTTGCCAAGTGAGGATAGGGTCAGGAAAGATTATATCCCTACATTGCCCCTATAGTTGCCCCTGCCTAAAAGCGGGCTAAAGGGGCGACTCCACTTCTCGTGGCTAAACCCTCTAATGTCATCTAAGAAAGCCCTGATGAGGCACCTTTGTAGAAGTTGTCCCGGCGCGTTTCCCCAATTTGTGTTGTTGGTTCTTCAGGGGACCACAGTATGAAGAAAGATATCTAGTATATGCAATACCTAGAGTAAAATTGGCCATGACATCATTAATGTTGTGTGAATATTCACAAAGAAGTTCTACAAAGTTGAAGTATCTGGAAATTAAAGGATAATATTTTTTACTAATGGAATCTCCACTTCTTAAGAATCTGCATTGTTGTTTTTTTTGTTGTTGTTTAAAGATTTTTGTTTTCCATAATGCTTTCAGTTTTCTATATTATTTCAATAGGTCACAGTGTTTAATATATTTTCTTTTTTTAACTTATGGGTTCAGTTAGTTCATTTTCAACCTCTGTTTCTCCTTCAGACTACTGAAAAGTAATGTGTGATTATGGACCTTCTTATTGGTTCTGCTTGAACAGCCATTTACCACTTTGAGAACGGATTACAGGAAATTCTACTCATATAATCAGAACATTGGTTGGTGGCTTCCATTAACTGGAACAATTGCATTTTGCGCTCTTAAATTCTCTATTTCAGCTAACAATTTAAAATGCAACCTTTGGCACTTTTCTACTGCAAATGACATTTAATTAAATATAGTGCTTTCAACATTTGTGCCAAGAACACCTTATGTCACCAATGTGCTTAACTTATCCATTATTAACGTAATGGAAGAAAAAAATACAAATTATAATGAGAAAGTATTACGATGTCAAGTGCAGGAATAGTTGTGAACACGGCTACAGTGTATTATATATTATAATTTTCTGTCATATATATCACATTTGTTACTATGGATTAAATCAGTTCTAAGCCATAAGTCACGTGTATCAGTATGCTTTATGTATTCTACAAAAGAAGGAGGCAAATGCGCTTATGTATTGGCATTTTTAGGGAATACATATAGATTTACATCTTATCTGTGGTATAGAATGTGTGAATCCTTACAGTGTAGTTTGTAAGGAGTTCCCTAATGAGGATTGTTGGATGGAACACTTAACAACCGTAGTGGTTCAAAGATATGATTTGCTAAAAGGTGTTGGTTAAGACATGTTATCGTGTATGCGCTGTTGTATGCCATGTTATGTTGTGTTGCGCTAGAAGAATGCATGTCACATACAATAAGTTGAATCATATTGGGGCCAGATTATAAATAGGAGTAGCTCATAGTCTCTTAAAGTCAGTCACGGTGGCTTAGGTATTAGCACTAGAGATGAGCGAATCGAATCCCACGAAGTGGAATTCGATCCGAATTTCAGGATAAATTTGATTCAAATATAAGCCAAATTTCCTTGTGCTTACCACCTCCATTTGCACGCAACGGGCCACCAGCCTCCATCTTGCTTGCAGTTCTCGGCCGAATTCCCGTGCGGAGCGAGATTACATCATCAGGCTGACTGGCATGATGACGTTATATGTCACCACTCCAGCCGGCGTGATGACGTAATCTCGCGCAGCAGGGGATTTCGGCCGAGATCTTTAAGCAAGATGGCGGCAGCCGGCCCGTCGCAAGAAAATGGAAGTGTTAAGTTTGATTTTGCAAGTTTGAATTATTGTTAATTTTACACCCAGATGCCGCGATCATGTATGAATGCGGCATCTGAGGGGTACAATAATAGGGGTGGCGTTATCACAGATCCCTGCCATTGCACCCGCTACATACAAAAAAAATGCGCTTCGTGGCGAAGTAATTAGTCACAAAGCAAATTTTTTTGCAGCTTGAGTTTGTATATTGTCCCTGTGTTTGGGTGGGTTTCCTCCGGGTACTCCAGTTTCCTCCCACGCTCCAAAGACATACTGATAGGGAACTTAGATTGTGATTCCCATTGGAGACGGCACGTGAAGATAATGTCTATAAAGTGCTAAGGAATATGTCAGTGCTACATAAGTGAGTAAAATAAACAGGTACTTGCTGTGAGTTGGCAGAGAGGAGGGTCCAAATTCAAAGTTTGGCTAAAAGGGATGTTGACACTGAGATCCAGTGGGACTGCCTATAATATATTATATGTATTGTAGTCAATGTAGCTTTGATCTCCATTTATATGATCAATTGTTTAATGGTCCAATAAAAGCATTTTGTTTTACCGAAAATGCTTGAATTATTTTTCTCCATGAATGCTACAGTGCAGCAATTGCTTGTCTTATTCAAATGAATGAGACGAGCGGTTGTAATTACACTGTACCACCACTACAAGGGAGACTGAGTGCAGTTAATTAGTGAAGAGGACACAGTGCTTGCATGAACGCTGCAGCCTCTTCTAACAGTTGATAGGTGCAGATGCCAGGAGTCAGATCCCCAGCGATCTGATATTGATGACCAATCATGAGGATAGCTCAATACATGAGTAACGAACATCCCTTTTGATGTACCCCCCCCCCCCCTTGATAGTTGTTACTAATGCTGCAAATAGACTGGTCACTGTTAGAAGAGCCCCTTTACATGGGCCGAGTTAGCAAGCAGTTATTGGGGACATAAAATGTATTTCTAATAATTTGCAGCCCATCAGCAGAGGTCTGATGGGCTCTTCTGATGGGCCCATGGGCTTTATGTTCAGCCGCTTTTATCTGGTGGAGTAGAGAAGTCAGGGACAATCAAGGCCTTGTTCATTTTGATAAGAGTCAACCAGGTCAGCATTTTCAGTTTACAGGTGGATAAGCTTATCAGTTATTATGCCCCCAGCAGAACTAAATACCCGCTCTGACAATATGCTGGCGGCAGGTCAGGCCAGCATCTCCAAGGCATAGAGCACCAGTAGTTGTCAGGCACTGAAAGATCATTAAGGATGCTGACACGGTCTGCTATGCACTCCTTCACCATATTCCAAAACTTTTCTCTCCTTGTAATACTAGGCCGTGCATTAGGGTGAGGTTGCTGGCGGGATGTCATAAAACTGTCCCAGGCCTTGGAGAGTGTTGCCTTGCCTCTGTTGGAACTGCTGTGTGTTCCCCTCGTCTCCCGTCCTTGGTTCCCCAAGGAACTACGTACTCTGCTGTCAGCGTTGTCAGATGGAAATATTTGGAGCAGTTTTTCCACAAGGACCTTCTGGTATTGCACCATTGTGCTAGTCCTCTTCACCACAGGAATGAGAGATTAGAAGTTTGTAGCGAGGGTCGAGAAGGGTGAACAACCAGTAATCAGTGTTTGTTAAAAGGCGTATAACGCGAGGGTCACGGGAAAGGCAGCATAACAAAGTCAGCCATGGGTACCAGAGTCTCAACAGACAAGACTTCGCTGTCCTCATTAGTGATGAGCAGCAGGGGTCATATTCGAAAATTCAAAAATTTGCGATTTTTTTTTTAACTTGAAAAATCGGCAAGGTAATGATTGTGTAAGATGCGAATTTTCGTAATTCGAATTTTCAGATTTGAATTTTTATTGCGAATTTTCCAACTTACAACTATTAGACAAAGAAGATTATAGCACTATATTAGCTAAATTGCTCTATATTCAATTTTTTTTGAATATTCGCTATATTGCTATAACTTAGTTTTTTTGAATATTTGTAATATTCTAAAACAAGATTATATAGCAATATAGCGAATATTCGAAAAAAATGAATATGGAGCAATTTAGCTAATATAGTGCTATAATCTTTTTTTCTAATAGTTGTAATTTTTTTCTCATCTGAAGTTCAGATTGGAAAAAAAATTATAACTAAAAAAAAAAAGATTATAGCACTATATTAGCTAAATTGCTCTATATTCGTTTTTTTTTATATTCGCTATATTGCTATAACATTGTTTTTTCGAATATTCGTAATATTCTAAAACAAGAATATATAGCAATATAGCGAATATTCGAAAAAACAAATATAGAGCAAAATTTGCGAACACTACTACTCCTAGATTCCAGTATATTGCAGCCTTCTTATTGGCCCACAAGCTAGAAGCAGGGAGGGATCATGTGTACTGATTAAAAAAAAAAAAAATCGAATACAAAAAAGGAAAAAAAAATTGAATATTCGAAATTATGAATATATATAACTATATTCGCAATAAAAATTTGAAATTCAAATATTCGTGATCAACACTAGTCCTCATTAGGAGGATGACTCTCATTCTCCTTATCCTCCTCTTCGGCCCATCCACGCTGAACAGATGGAATAAAACTACTGTGGGTACTACCCTCTGTACCGGAGGCAACCGTCTCCTGCTCCATCTCCTCCTCATCATCATCATCATCCAACTTACGCTGAGAAGACGAACGGAGGGTGGTCTGGCTATTACCCTGTGTACTGTCTTGCCCCATTTTCACCTCTTCCACATGAAAAGCGTCCGCCTTCATTGTGAGCAGAGAGCATTTGAGTAGACACAGAAGTGGGATTGTTACTCTGTAAATAGCAGCATCGCCGCTCACCATTTGTGTTGATTCCTAAAAGTTGTGTAAAATCTCAAAGAGGTCAGACATCCATGCCAACTTGTGAAGAGCGGAAGCTGACTGGAAAGGCAACAACCATATTGCAGCTGGTATTCCACTACTGCCCTCTGCTGGTCACAAAGCCTTGCCATCCTGTGGAACGTGGAGTTCCAGCGCATGCTCACGTCACACAACAGTGGTGCAGCGTTGCCAGACCGACGGCAGTTGTAGATGACTTTTGGAAATAGGCACACATGAGGGGCACCTTCACCAGTAGCTCAGGAAAATTGGGGTAGGTTTTGAGAAACCGCTGAACCACTAAGTTGAACAAGTGTGCTAGGCATGGTATGTGTGGAAGGTTGCCGAGCTCCAAGCTGCCACCAAGTTACAGCCATTATCAGACACAACCTAGCCTGGTTGTAGGTTAAGTGGCGAGAGCCACAGCTCAGCCTGGTCCCTTATACCCTGCCACAGCTCTGTGGCGGTGTGCTGTTTGTCAACTAAGCATATTAGTTTCAGCACTGCCTGTTGCCGCTTCCCCACTGCAGTGCTACACTGCTTCCAGCTACTGACTGATGGCTGACTGGTGCTGCAAGATGAGAATTCATAGGTGGAAGTGGAGGAGGAGAAGGGAGGTTGCAGCCACTAATGTAGGTGGTGGCAGAAATCCTGATGGAAGTAGGGCACGCATTCACTGGTGTCGGTAGCTCCTGTGCCATCCCAGGGTAGGACTCGCTCCCGGCCTCCATTATGTTCACCCAGTGTGCCGTCAGGGAAATGTATCGTCCCTGGCCAAAAGCACTTGTCCATGTTAAAGTGGACCTTCCCAATAACTGTGTTGCGTAGCAGCCAACAAATGTGCAGGGAGGAGACTCAAGCATCAAGCACACGCGGTATTCTGTCGAAGACTCCAATGTGCCGAGCATCGCGATGCTCGAGCCAAACCGGTGTTCAGCCGAGCATGCTCGATCAATACTAGTGCATTCACTTGACGAATTACAGTTTGCTCATTATTAGGGTGATTTGTGGCCCCTTTGGACAGGGTAATTATTGGGATCATAGGAATGCTCCTTTGTGATAATTACCTCAGTTGTCGGTCCATGTAAAGGCACCTTAACACAGAGTAGCAAAGCCTTTGTTGTTGCTCATCTATTGACATGAACAACTGTCTGACTAACGAGTCAAACAGAGCCGGTACCATTCAAGAACTGCTTTTTTAAGAAAAGAAAAATGCCTGCACTACTACCTTTAAGTGTAGCCTAATGGTAAAAATATATTATTGTAAAATATTTTGTGAGATAAATTTGTGGTTGTCTTTTTTGCTCATCTGTATGATATTCCAGTCATAGTTTTTTTTTTTCTTTGTTACACAAAAAGAATGTTACGGCTGTTAGACAAGGCTTTGCTTCTCCCTCCTGTATTGACCTTTGACGTTCAAGTTTGGTGTAGATTGTAGGAAAAGCTACCATCAGCAAGCTAAAAAGCCAAAGTAATAAGGTCATAAACTGATGGTTTTCTGTTAAAGGAACACTAAACCTAAAGTAGAACATTTATAAAAGTGATAAACCGATACTTTATCTGTATCTCCATGTGTTTCTGGCGGTACCACAAGTTTCTTCCTTTCTGATTATTGTAATGTGTGTAGTTTAAAAGCCCATGCCTTCACATTCAGTATATACAAAGATGCTGTTTCCCACTATTGAAGGAAGTTAACTTTTAGATAATGGTGTGAATGGTAATTTAATCCATGTATGGGCAAATTTTGGTCCTTATTAATTCCACCAGAATAAAATTTGCTCCAATTGGCCTGGAAATTGCTTTATGACACTTTGCGGTCTCCTAAGAACTTTTTTTTTTACTTTTTTCTCTCTAGGATTTCTCTCTTTTTTTCAATTTATTTTCTTCTCTCTCCCATTAAGCTCTTTAATGCAAAGACAGCATTAGTAAATAGTCAGACAACATTGATATATATAGCTATGGCAGGCTTGATGGTGTTAACAGGCTATTTAAAAACACACTGCGTCATTAGATTTATGCTTTTTAAACATAAAAAAAAAATCAAAAAAATTGTACCTTATTGGGTGCAGATGCCTGCTGGTGATTAAACGCAACACATGGTGGTATCAGAAAAACAGCAACTTGTGCAGCAAGCTGCTGAGGAGCTGGTGCAAAGGATGAGAGTGGTAGTGGCCCTGATGAGGTGTTGTGTCATTGTATATTGCCTTAGGCCATTGGTCCCTGGGGATTGGTGCTGGAGAAAGATGAAAAATCCAGCACTATTAAGTAAAAAGTGCAGTTTCTGGCACCAGACAAAGAGATATGGTGAATGGTTGTGTGGCAATTTAATGGCACTTGCAGGCACTTATGGATATATGTGTCCACTGGATGATTCAGGCTTTATATTTGTCTGTCCTGGAAGAGGTCTATGTGATGGATGTTTGAGTCATAGTCCCTCACCTGGAGCAGGGTCTGTCAAGCACTGATTTTGCTGATCACTCTGCCATCTTGGCTTTTGTAAGCATTGTTCCCAATTTTGTCTAGTTTCCTGGAGTAAAGGTCTCACAAGAGCAACTGGATATGGTCCCTTGGAGTAGGAGCTCTTGCATGACCTTCCTACCTTCTTGCTGTCTGGATTCGAACTCTTCCTCCTGGCAGGAAGTAGGACCAGCCCACTCCTACCAACAGGGGAGAAACAGGGTTTTTAGTCCTGTCCCTGCAACCATACTTCTTCTACTGGAACACAGCCTAAAACATATGCATAACATAATAATACATAATAAAACATTTGCAGATACTCTCATGTCTGAATAAGAGGTCCAAAATTATGCCTTAACAGGGCCAAATTTTGACACAATTTTACTTAATATTAAGTTAACTTGCTATGACTGCAATGTATACTTATATATGCATGCTAAAATATTTGTGTTTGTGCACTTATGATCAATAGAAAAATTGCAACTGTTTTTTTTTTTTTTTTTCCGTGATCATTACGTGATTTCTGTCTGAATTGGATGTCCCCTGGCCTCACCCAAACAATACACTGGTATTAATGCACTAAAGTTAAGTTATTTGCACAATTACAATCAGGGGTGGACTAACCGGTCAGACACTTCGAACGTGGTCCGAGGGCGTGGCCGGGATGGGGGACCGCCGCAGCCGTGAACATAACATAATGTGCACGGACTGAAAAGTTATTCACCCAGGCCCGGCGTGTGGCGCAGCATCGCGAATCACAATATTACCTATTTTATTCCTTGCACAGGCGGGCACGATAACGTTATTACATGCCTGTGCCAGGGGGCAGCACAGTGATGTGTGCCGTGTGCCAATCTTCGAGTGAGCGCCAGGAGTCTAGGACACAGGTAAGTATTGGTTTTTATTTAATTTTTTTGTGTGCCAAGCGAACTTTGGGGGACATAACTGGGTGGCACAGGAGGCAAGAATACATATTACTGAAGGGACAATGGGGGTATATTACTACATGGGGAGCAAACTATTACATGGGGGCAGTGTGGGGGGAAATTAATACTGTGGGGGACAATTAATACTGTGGGGGCAGTGTGGGGGAAAAATTACTACTGTGGGGGCAGTGTGGGGGAAATTAATACTGTGGGGTCAGTGTGGGGGGAATGAATACTGTGGGGGCAGTGTGGGGGACAATTGGTACTGTGTGGCAGTGTGAGGGAAACATTACTACTGTGGGGGGGAAAATTACTACTCTGGGGGCAGTGTGGGGGGAAAATTACTACTCTGGGGGCAGTGTGGTGGAAATTGATACTGTGGGGGACAATTGCTTCTGTGAGGGCAGTGTGGGGGATGTCGCTATTGGGTAGGAACTATAGGGGAGTTTATTTTACAAGGACATATTAGGAGACATTATTTTTCAGGTACACTTTACAGGTATTATTACCTGGAGCACAATATAGGATGTTATTATAACTGGGGGTACTCTAGGGGACATTATTATTGCTGTAGATACCATAGAGACATTTGGGGGTCATTTATCAAACTAGTGTAAAGTAGAACTGGCTTAGTTGCAACCAGATTAAACTTTTCAATTTAGACAGCTCCTTTTGAGAATGAAAGGTGGAATCTGATTGGTTGCTATGGGCAACTAAGCCAATTGTAATATGCACCAGTTTGATAAATTACCCCAATTATGAGAAATCCAACGTGTCTGTGTAACAAACTCTGTAGAGATGAGATGCGGCTGAAATAATTTGTCATGGCATTCTGGGGCAAACTGAGGAGAAGAGGAAAGAGAAGATCTACATGACAGGAGATGTCCCTGGATGTAACAGGTATGTGGTGCTGTATTCCCCTATATGTAGAGCTGACTCACTACTGTGACCTGTGTCTCATCTTCTCCTCCAAGTGTTTTTTTATTATGAGGCTACTATCACACTAGCGTTGAAGTTTTCCAGTATTGAGTTGTCATAGGGTCTCAATACCGGAAAAAAAAACACTTCTCCCCATTCATCGTCAATGGGGACAAAACTGAACTGAACAGAACAGAATCCACCAAAATGCATTTTGTTCTGTTTAGTTGCGTTCCCAGACCGGAGAGCAAACTGCAACATGTTGTATTTTGCTTTCCGTTCTGGGATGTGGAGCCAGATGGATCTGACACAATAGAAAACAGTTCCGTCCCCTTTGACTTTCAATGGAGTTCATGACGGCTTCGTCTTGGCTATGTTATAATAATACAAACTGATCTGTTCATAATAGATGCAGATGGTTGTATCATCATTAACAGCTAGTGTAAAAGTAGCCTAATTTATGTATTTGAAATTTGGCAACTAAAAATTTTATTTGGCTCCTGGATATTTTTGCAGTCCTATTTAACACTACAGATACCATAAGGTAAAAGGGTTCTCTGGGATTTACATATTGATATGTGGGCGGTGCAATATGTGAGTGTGGCTTGAGGGTGGGTGGGGACACAGGGGCCCCATAATCTCCTATTGCCCGGGGACCCTGCTTACAATGTATATATGGTAGAAATATTTCAACAGGTTTTAGGAAATGAAATAGGCCTAATTGGACTGCCGTTGGCTGAGAACACACTATACACTGGTATTAGTGCACTAAAATGTGTATTTATAAAGATAATTCCAATTAAATCAGTTTTTGGGAGTAAAGTACAGGTCCAATTGGACATCCCCTGACTGAGAACAAACTTGACACTGGTATTGTTGCATTAAAATACACTAAATTGCACTCTAATAAATGGTAGAAGAATTGCAATAGATTTTTTTAGTAACTAATACAGGCCCAATTAAAACTTCCCTGGATAAGAACATACTTTGGTATTGAAGCACTAAAATACGTTTTATTGCGCACTTATAAACTGTAGAAAAATTGCAACTCATTTTTTAGAATAAAATAGAACCGCAACAATATATTGCTGATGATGCTGGGAAATGCAACTATAAAACACTTGAACTTTAGAAGCTTCAAAACTGATTTTTAGATAAAAAAATCTTGTGGACAGAAAAACAGAGAACAGTCTCCTTAACCCCTTACGGACACATGACGTACCGGCACGGCATGGTTCCCGAGTCCTTAAGGACACATGACGTACCGGTACGTCATATGTTGTTCCGATCACCACCGCAAGGTGGGGAGGAGTCAATTCAGACCTGCGGTTTGCGGCTTTTTATTGTGAGGGCAGATGCGGCGGTGGTGCCATCGGGTATTACTCAAACATCCAATACAGAAGTATTGGAATGCATTGTAAAGGAATATACCCCCCAAAAGTACAAGTCCCAAAGTGGGACAAAAATAAAGTGAAAAAAAAAGTTGAAAAAATAAAGTTTTCCCCCCCAAAAAATTAAAGTTTAAAGTAAAAATAAACAAAAACGTAATTTTTCCCAAATAAAGTTGAAAGAAATTGGTAAAAAATAGGGGGGAAAAAAGTATACATATTAGGTATCGCCGCGTCCGTATAGACCGGCTCTATAAACATATCACATGACCTAACCCCTCAGATGAACACCGTAAAAAATAAAAACTGTGCTAAATAAACCATTTTTTTGTCACCTTACATCACAAAAAGTAAAACAGCAAGCGATCAAAAAGGTGTTTGCCCACCAAAATAGTACCAATCTAACCGTCACCTCATCCCGCAAAAAATTTGCCCCTACCTAAGACAATTGCCCAAAAAAACTAAAAAACTATGGCTCAGAATATGGAGACACTAAAACATGTTTTTTTTTGTTTGAAAAAAAGCTGTTATTGTGTAAAACTTACATAAATAAAAAAAACATATACATATTTGGTATCGCCGCGTTCGTATCGACCGGCTCTATAAAAATATCACATGACTTAACCTCTCAGATGAACACCGTAAAAAATAAAAAATAAAATCTGTGCTAAATAAACAATTTTTTGTCACCTTACATCACAAAAAGTGTAATAGAAAGCGATGAAAAAGTCACACGCACCCCAAAATAGTGCCAATAAAACCATCATCTCATCCCGCAAAAATTAAATTCTACCAAAGCTAATCGTTAAATTTTGGCTCTAAGACAATGGAAACACTAAAACATGATTTTTTTGCTTCAAAAATGAAATCATTGTGTAAAACTTACATTAAAAAAAGGTATACATATTATATTAGGTATCGCCGCATCCGTGACAATCTGGTCTATAAAAATATCACATTATCTAACCTGTCAGATGAATGTTGTCAATAACAAAAAATGAAAATGGTGCCAAAGCAGCTATTTCTTGTTATCTTGCCTCACAAAAAGTGTAATATAGAGCAACCAAAAATCATATGTACCCTAAACTAGTACCAACAATACTGCCACGCTATCCCGTAGTTTCTAAAATGAGGCCACTTTTTGGGAGTTTCTACTCTAGGGGTGCACCAGGGGGGCTTCAAATGGGACATGGTGTCAAAAAAAACAGTCCAGCAAAATCTGCCTTCCAAAAACCGTATGGCATGCCTTTCCTTCTGCGCCCTGCCGTGTGCCCGTACAGCGGTTTACGACCACATATGGGGTGTTTCTGTAAACTACAGAATCAGGGCCATAAATATTGAGTTTGGGTTCGCTGTTAACCCTTGCTTTGTAACCGGAAAAAAAAATATTAAAATGGAAAATCTGCCAAAAAAGTGAAATTTTGAAATTGTATCTCTATTTTCCATTAATTCTTGTGGAACACATAAAGGGTTAACAACGTTTGTAAAATCAGTTTTGAATACCTTGAGGGGTGTAGTTTCTAGAATGGGGTCATTGGGTGGTTTCTATTACGTAAGCCTCGCAAAGTGACTTCAGACCTGAACTGGTCCCTAAAAATTCTAGATTTGCTTCTAAACCTCTATGCCTTGTAACATCCCCAAATAATAAAATAGCATTCCCAAAATGATCCAAACATGAAGTAGACATATGGGTAATGTAAAATAATGACTTTTTTTTTGAGGTATTACACAGTCATTGTGGTGGAGTGGATTTACCAGCTAGAGACCCTACAACCCAGTGGGCTCAATCTCACTGATCTTACAGTAAAGATTCCCCATCTATGGTGGTGATTTATATAGGGGCAAAACATGTTTTTGTCATGAGCATCAATGCCTCTTTCAAAGCATCCCATGATATTATTTACCTTGGTGGTAGCTTCATAGTACTTGCCAAAATACAGATATAACAGAAAGGTCAGTCCTGTGTCCCAACACGGACAATTACTTGCGCTGCTGCTGGTCCCGGAATAATGTGGTAGGTTTCACACTGGCAAAGTCAAGTCAATAGGTTTTGGAACCGCGCTGCTGGTCACAAGTGGATGGTACAAGGGTGTCAGCCCCTCTCCTCAATACCAAGGAATACGATCCTCCCAGATCTCCTCCTCTACAGGATTTAAGGGGATAGGCAGAATAGTAAAGCACCCTTGAGAATCTTATCTTAAAAGGTTTTATTCTACTTACAACAGATCAGTAGACAAAAGGCATAAAATACAAAATGATCGTCACATTCCTGCCCGACCCGGGTTTCGCTGCCTCGCTTCTTCAGGGGCAATGACTGAGCATGCTCACCATCGAGCCCTTTAAATAGCCCAGCTGTCTCATTATTCAAGTGGGTGTGGTTCCGATCAGTATAATATACTTTCAAAATTCACAGTTTTAAATCATATACCATAAAATTACAATCATTGGTTCATTAGGTGCAATAACCTTTAAAATATAAACAAAGATAAAAAATAAAAACACACACGGGAGCAACTTCTTACTCCCTATTGTTAAGTCAAACCCTTTCGGGTTCCCGCTAATATCCGTATTCAATATATAAATTCAGCCTTCTTATAGGGATCAATCCCCCAAATAGTTTTCTCATATCCTGAAAGTGTTCCAACTCTAACTATTATTATCCTATCATCCTATGTATTCCATCCCCTCCTAGAATATTCTACAGGTATTATCCATCTCCTCCCGGAGCATCACGCAGATGTTCACCGCCCACTCTTGGAGCGTCCATTCATTCCTGGGGCGTCACTCAGTTAGCTCATTAAAGATCTAAATCCCCCCACTGTGAATACATGGATGGCTACAATTGATGTGGCATCCCTGTACACAGTTATTTTTAGTAACTAATACAGGCCCAATTAAAACTTCCCTGGATAAGAACATACTTTGGTATTGAAGCACTAAAATACGTTTTATTGCGCACTTATAAACTGTAGAAAAATTGCAACTCATTTTTTAGAATAAAATAGAACCGCAACAATATATTGCTGATGATGCTGGGAAATGCAACTATAAAACACTTGAACTTTAGAAGCTTCAAAACTGATTTTTAGATAAAAAAATCTTGTGGACAGAAAAACAGAGAACAGTCTCCTTAACCCCTTACGGACACATGACGTACCGGCACGGCATGGTTCCCGAGTCTTTAAGGACACATGACGTACCGGTACGTCATATGTTGTTCCGATCACCACCGCAAGGTGGGGAGGAGTCAATTCAGACCTGCGGTTTGCGGCTTTTTATTGTGAGGGCAGATGCGGCGGTGGTGCCATCGGGTATTACTCAAACATCCAATACAGAAGTATTGGAATGCATTGTAAAGGAATATACCCCCCAAAAGTACAAGTCCCAAAGTGGGACAAAAATAAAGTGAAAAAAAAGTTGAAAAAATAAAGTTTTCCCCCCCAAAATTAAAGTTTAAAGTAAAAATAAACAAAAACGTAATTTTTCCCAAATAAAGTTGAAAGAAATTGGTAAAAAATAGGGGGGAAAAAAGTATACATATTAGGTATCGCCGCGTCCGTATAGACCGGCTCTATAAACATATCACATGACCTAACCCCTCAGATGAACACCGTAAAAAATAAAAACTGTGCTAAATAAACCATTTTTTTGTCACCTTACATCACAAAAAGTAAAACAGCAAGCGATCAAAAAGGTGTTTGCCCACCAAAATAGTACCAATCTAACCGTCACCTCATCCCGCAAAAAATTTGCCCCTACCTAAGACAATTGCCCAAAAAAACTAAAAAACTATGGCTCAGAATATGGAGACACTAAAACATGTTTTTTTTTGTTTGAAAAAAAGCTGTTATTGTGTAAAACTTACATAAATAAAAAAAACATATACATATTTGGTATCGCCGCGTTCGTATCGACCGGCTCTATAAAAATATCACATGACTTAACCTCTCAGATGAACACCGTAAAAAATAAAAAATAAAATCTGTGCTAAATAAACAATTTTTTGTCACCTTACATCACAAAAAGTGTAATAGAAAGCGATGAAAAAGTCACACGCACCCCAAAATAGTGCCAATAAAACCATCATCTCATCCCGCAAAAATTAAATTCTACCAAAGCTAATCGTTAAATTTTGGCTCTAAGACAATGGAAACACTAAAACATGATTTTTTTGCTTCAAAAATGAAATCATTGTGTAAAACTTACATTAAAAAAAGGTATACATATTATATTAGGTATCGCCGCATCCGTGACAATCTGGTCTATAAAAATATCACATTATCTAACCTGTCAGATGAATGTTGTCAATAACAAAAAATGAAAATGGTGCCAAAGCAGCTATTTCTTGTTATCTTGCCTCACAAAAAGTGTAATATAGAGCAACCAAAAATCATATGTACCCTAAACTAGTACCAACAATACTGCCACGCTATCCCGTAGTTTCTAAAATGAGGCCACTTTTTGGGAGTTTCTACTCTAGGGGTGCACCAGGGGGGCTTCAAATGGGACATGGTGTCAAAAAAAACAGTCCAGCAAAATCTGCCTTCCAAAAACCGTATGGCATGCCTTTCCTTCTGCGCCCTGCCGTGTGCCCGTACAGCGGTTTACGACCACATATGGGGTGTTTCTGTAAACTACAGAATCAGGGCCATAAATATTGAGTTTGGGTTCGCTGTTAACCCTTGCTTTGTAACCGGAAAAAAAAATATTAAAATGGAAAATCTGCCAAAAAAGTGAAATTTTGAAATTGTATCTCTATTTTCCATTAATTCTTGTGGAACACATAAAGGGTTAACAACGTTTGTAAAATCAGTTTTGAATACCTTGAGGGGTGTAGTTTCTAGAATGGGGTCATTGGGTGGTTTCTATTACGTAAGCCTCGCAAAGTGACTTCAGACCTGAACTGGTCCCTAAAAATTCTAGATTTGCTTCTAAACCTCTATGCCTTGTAACATCCCCAAATAATAAAATAGCATTCCCAAAATGATCCAAACATGAAGTAGACATATGGGTAATGTAAAATAATGACTTTTTTTTTGAGGTATTACACAGTCATTGTGGTGGAGTGGATTTACCAGCTAGAGACCCTACAACCCAGTGGGCTCAATCTCACTGATCTTACAGTAAAGATTCCCCATCTATGGTGGTGATTTATATAGGGGCAAAACATGTTTTTGTCATGAGCATCAATGCCTCTTTCAAAGCATCCCATGATATTATTTACCTTGGTGGTAGCTTCATAGTACTTGCCAAAATACAGATATAACAGAAAGGTCAGTCCTGTGTCCCAACACGGACAATTACTTGCGCTGCTGCTGGTCCCGGAATAATGTGGTAGGTTTCACACTGGCAAAGTCAAGTCAATAGGTTTTGGAACCGCGCTGCTGGTCACAAGTGGATGGTACAAGGGTGTCAGCCCCTCTCCTCAATACCAAGGAATACGATCCTCCCAGATCTCCTCCTCTACAGGATTTAAGGGGATAGGCAGAATAGTAAAGCACCCTTGAGAATCTTATCTTAAAAGGTTTTATTCTACTTACAACAGATCAGTAGACAAAAGGCATAAAATACAAAATGATCGTCACATTCCTGCCCGACCCGGGTTTCGCTGCCTCGCTTCTTCAGGGGCAATGACTGAGCATGCTCACCATCGAGCCCTTTAAATAGCCCAGCTGTCTCATTATTCAAGTGGGTGTGGTTCCGATCAGTATAATATACTTTCAAAATTCACAGTTTTAAATCATATACCATAAAATTACAATCATTGGTTCATTAGGTGCAATAACCTTTAAAATATAAACAAAGATAAAAAATAAAAACACACACGGGAGCAACTTCTTACTCCCTATTGTTAAGTCAAACCCTTTCGGGTTCCCGCTAATATCCGTATTCAATATATAAATTCAGCCTTCTTATAGGGATCAATCCCCCAAATAGTTTTCTCATATCCTGAAAGTGTTCCAACTCTAACTATTATTATCCTATCATCCTATGTATTCCATCCCCTCCTAGAATATTCTACAGGTATTATCCATCTCCTCCCGGAGCA
This sequence comes from Bufo gargarizans, assembly GCF_014858855.1. NCBI lineage: Eukaryota > Metazoa > Chordata > Amphibia > Anura > Bufonidae > Bufo > Bufo gargarizans. The sequence continues at coordinate 15,126 of NW_025334644.1, read as the reverse complement.
TCACGCAGATGTTCACCGCCCACTCTTGGAGCGTCCATTCATTCCTGGGGCGTCACTCAGTTAGCTCATTAAAGATCTAAATCCCCCCACTGTGAATACATGGATGGCTACAATTGATGTGGCATCCCTGTACACAGTTATTCCAAAGAAATTAGGAATGGAGGCAGTGGAAAACAAAATTAGAAATGATGTAAGAATGGGGAACCAGCAGGGTAACTTTATTTTGGAATGCCTCAGTTACTGCCTCGATTACAATTATTTTTGGTTCAAAGACTCATATTACGTACAGTGTATTGGCACGGCGATGGGGGCAAAATTCGCCCCCAGCTTTGCTAATATCTTCATGGGGGCGTGGGAGGAGAATTTCATCCTTCCCACACTAGGAGCAGACACTCCGGGGGGTAAATTGACCTTCTGGAGGAGGTACATTGATGACTGTCTCCTGGTGTGGGAAGGAGGGAGGGAGGGACTTGAGTCCTTCATCGCACAATTGAACCATAATAATTGGAATCTACGATTTAATTTTCTGGATCTATGTATCCGGATAGAAAAGGGGAGTTTTCTCACCAGCTCCTACTTTAAAGAAACAGACGTGAACTCTTATATTGATATGAAGAGCTGTCACTACGGCCCATGGCTTAAGAACATTCCGAAAGGGCAGTTCAAGAGGATGGCCCGGAATTGCACAGAAGTGAGTGACTATAGAACACAATGTGGGGTGTTAAAAAATAGATTTGTGGAGAGAGGATATGATGAGACCAATCTAGATGTATGCATACAAAATGTAGAGGTGGAAACAAAAATAATAAAGGAACATACAAAAGGAATAGTGGAAAAGGAAGATAGGGATTATAGATTTTCGTTTGTGACCAAATTTTGCTCCATGTCAGACAACATCAAGAAAATGGTGAAAAAGAATTGGGGGGTGTTAAAAAACGATCCAATATTAGGTAAAATAATACCTGCAAATCCCTCCTTTATCTTTAAAAAAGCGACCAACATTAGAGAAAAACTCGTACGTAGTGCTATACCCCCAGCAAACTTAAAAAGGAAAAATAAAGAAGGAAAATTCACTTGGTGTGGTTTTTGTGCAGGCTGTAAAAATCGGAACTCTAAAGAACATCAAATAAACATTAAACATATAGTATCCAAAAAGAATGGGGTCGAATTTCGTATAAAGAACAATTGCTCGTGTGAAAATGAGGGCATTATCTACGTACTGGAATGCCCGTGCGGGCTCCAGTACGTGGGACGGACAATTAGGAAGTTGAAAGTTAGGATACAAGAACACCTACAGAACATCAGAAAAGGCCTAATGACCCATAGTGTATCAGCACACTTTAAATTATTACACGGAAAAAACCCACATGGGCTAAAGTTCGCTGGAGTTGAAACTGTTGGGCCACACTGGTGTGGAGGGGACTCGCTGGCACAAATCAATAAAAAAGAGGTGGAGTGGATTTACCAGCTAGGGACCCTACAACCCAGTGGGCTCAACATCGAGTTTGACCTAAAACCATGCTTACTGTAAAACGAAGCTACTGGTGGCACCATTTGGCTGTTCTCTACCTGGCCTCCTAAGGACCTTTGAGTGACGTCAGGGTTCCTGGCTGCTCCATTGGTCCATGACGTCTCGTGATAGGAGCGTCAGAGGTGGAGGCGGGGTCGAGAACACCTGAATGACGCTACCAGAGTGGGCGGTGTCCGCCTTAGTGACGCTCTGAGTGACGCCCCAGGAATGAATGGACGCTCCAAGAGTGGGCGGTGAACATCTGCGTGATGCTCCGGGAGGAGATGGATAATACCTGTAGAATATTCTAGGAGGGGATGGAATACATAGGATGATAGGATAATAATAGTACTTGCCGATAAAGTGAAAAGGGCTGTCTGAGATCATTAAAAATCTTGTACAACCCTCACAATATGTTAAAAAAAACAAAAAAACATATACTCCTCTTACTCCGTAAGCAGTAGTATCAAACAGCAGCCGTGACTTACCTGGATTTTGGCATCTGACTTCTGCAGCCGGACACCATCCTCGGTGGTACAACAGAAGGCATTTTAAATAGTGTGGGGGTTTAAACTGTTCACACACACAGGCGTCAATTTAGTCTTTGCCGCAGGCAGAGTTTATTTCAGCAAACAATAATAAACATGTCCAAGCTTTAGCTTTAAGCTTTTTTTAGCCTACACATATTTGATAACATAGAGTCCCACATTCTGGGTTCAGTCCAAGCAGGGTAACAATACAGTAGACTCTCACCACTCTTTGGGATCTTTCTGAGAACAGCTCCCAGCCCAGCTTGTTCAGCTTTCAGATAGCCCATCCACACTTGATCTCCCTAGCTGAGATCTCCCCAGCCTCTTTAACCACACCTTTAGGAAAAAAAACTGGATGGAGTACGGGAGTGACCTGTCCCACCCAAACTCTCTTGTCACTCCTAAAACCTGGACCCAAAATCCACTTTAATCAAAACTTCCCAGCAACCTAATGTTACTGGCGCACTACTTCCCGGGTATTATATCACTGAGGAATACATCCTCAGTGAGACATACAGACCATCCACGATTCTCCCCTCTAGGTTATTACAATGGTCAGTGATTTATTTATTTTCTTACACAACCTTGCTGGCTTTTCATCTTTAAATTAAATTAGATTTACTCTTTTTATGAATTTACTCCCTTACTATTTTACTGTATGTAACCACTAGTGTTGAGCGCGAATATTCAAATTATGAATATTTATCACGAATATCGCAACTTAGAGAATTTGCGAATATTTGGAATATAGTGCAGTATATTTGTTTTTTGAATATTCGTAATTTTTCTTACTAAAAAAAAAAAAAAAATCGGCAATATAATGATCGCGTAATATGCGAATATTACGTGATCAATACAGGCGTGGTTCAAAAAGGAATATATAGCACTATATTGAATACAGTGCTATATATTAGTTTTTTCGAATATTCGTAATTTTTTTTCCATCTGAAGTTATGATTCTTTCCTGCTTAAGTTGCTTATCAAACAACTTAAGCAGGGAGGAATCATGACTTCAGATGGAAGTCAATGACAAATATTCAAAATTCGGTATAGTGCTATACATTTGTTTTTAGAATATTCGTCATTTTTTTCCATCTGAAGTGAACAGCGTGTTCACTTCAGATGGAAAAAAATGACGAATATTCTAAAAAACAAATATATAGCACTATATTCAATATAGTGCTATATATTTCGTTTTGAAACACGTCTATATTGATCACATAATATGCAGATTTTTTTAGTAAAAAAAAATTAGAATATAATGTATATTCAAATTCACGACTGTTGGACGAATAGTCTACAAAATATTCTCAAAATTTTGTAAATTCGAATATGACCCCTGACGCTCATCACTAGTAACCACATTAGTTTTCTCCCATTTCTAACATGTTATTATAGACTATACACTAAATGGTATAAATCTTTCACAGTGTAAAAAGTTTTTATGCTGTGATGTGGTATTAAAAGTTTTCTTTAACTGGTTCTTTATATAATAAATGCACCCCCGCAAAGCTTTTTTATTTGTTGCTCATTTCATTCTTAACAACATTAGTATCGCCTAGTCTCCCCCATGGGAGATGCCTTAGGTTTTGTTCATTCAGTGGTAAAACTGTTCTTTGGGTTAGAAAACCTTACTCAAACAATGCTATTATTGGTACTGAAAAATATACGATTTGCACATGAAGTTGAAAGACCTACAACATGTATGTAATATAGAATAAATTAGCATGAAAAAAAAATGAGGTTGGCACCCACATGTATTTACTGCTAAAAACTTCACAGAAGAATTGTTTATTGGAAATATGATTTGAATCAGTGAATAGTATAGTATCACTGACAGAGTACATAACAATCCCTTCCATCAGGATTACTACATTATTACTATCATGTATCTATCAATGGGAGTGTATTTCAAAACTTTTGTGTTTTGTTTTTAGTGTCCTTTGAGCGTGGTGACAGTTTTCTGGATCGCGGCACAGCCAGGGAGAAGGCGACACCCATTGAGAAACCCTGGCGTCTCCTCCTGCTTATACCAATGCTCAGTATTTGCATACTGAGCATGAAAATGTTATACGGGCACAGCGGGGCGTAGGGGCGATGTTTAAAAAACAAAAAACACATGGCAGCATCAGATACTTAGCTCCTATAAGTAAAATAAACAATTTGCACTCAAAAAGCTGTGACTGTTTTGTGTGGTGAATCCCAAAATGAACCAACATTAAACAATAAAGCTAAAAATAAATAGTAAAAGTAAACAGCAGATTAATACAGTTGTGTTCAAAATAATAGCAGTCAGACATCACTAACCTGATCAATCACTGTTTTTGGTAGAAATTATATTTCTACATGGCAAATAATTTACTAGCAGTAGAGAGTAATAGAAACCCAACAGACCCAACAGTCATGCCATGCATGCTGCTGATTCTCTGTAATTCAATCACTTATCGAAAGGGGCATGTTTAAAATAATAGCAGTGTGGAGTTCAAAGATTGAGGTCATTCATTCTTTGAAAAACAGGTGGTAATTATTGCCCTTATTTAAGGAAGGAAGTCAGCAAATGTTGTACATGCTGGTTACAGTGCATTTCTCTCAGAAATTTTGTTGAAAATAGTTTTTTCCAGACATTGTTCAGAAGAACAGCATACTTTGAGTAAAAAGTTGATTGGAGAGGGGAAAACATATAAAGAAGTGCAGAGAATGATAGGCAGCTCAGATGAAATGATCGCAAATGCTTTAAAAAGGCAACCAAAACCTGAAAGACGTGGAAGAAAGCGAAAAACTACCATTCGAATTGATATAAGAATAGCCAAAATGACAAGGGCTCAGCCAACAATCAGTTCCAGGAAGATCAAAGAAGGTCCAAAGTTACATGTGAGTACTGTTACAATTAGAAGACGCCTATGTGAAGCCAAGCTATCTGCAAGAAGCCCCCGCAAAGGCCCACTGTTGAAAAAATTTAAATTTGCTGAAGAGGTTACATTTTGCCAAGGAACACCTTGATTGGCCTAAAAAGACACTTTGTGGACTGATGAAAGTAAGATTGTTCTTTTTGGATCTAGTGGCTAGAGTCAGTTTGTCAGACGACCCCCAAACACTGAATTCAAGCCACAGTACACTGTAAAGACAGTGAAGCATGGTGGCACAAGCATCATGATATGGGGATGTTTCTCATACTATGGTGTTGGGCCTATTTATCACATGCCAGGGATCATAGATCAGTTTGAATACATTATAATACTTGAAGAGGTCATGCTGCCTTATTCTGAAGAGAAAATGCCCTTGAAATGGGTGTTCCAACAAGACAACAACCCAGTAACTGTGCAACATCTTGGTTCCAGTCCAACAAGATTGATGTTATGGAGTGGTCAGCCCAATCCCTGGATCTTAATCCAATATAAAACTTGTAGGGTGACATAAAAAATGAAGTTTCTGAGGCAAAACCAAGAAATAGAGAAGAACTGTGGAATGTAGTCCAATCATCCTGGGCTGGAATACCTGTTCACATGTGTCAGAAGTTGGTTGACTCCATGCAACACAGATGTACAGCAGTTCTTAGAAACAGTGGTTATAGAACTAAATATTAGTTAAGTGATTCAAAGGAAAGCAAATATTTTTCAGTTTTATATAGTGAACGTTTGAGTTTGTAAAGAAAAATACAAACACTGCTATTTTATTGAGCAGTCTAAAATTCACTTTTATTCAATTTTTTTAGAGGAACAACACAAATTTGATATATTTTTCTTCATGTTTTGATTTGGAATAGAATGTGGAATGTTCCCAAACATTTGTGTGTATGGAAATACAAGCTATTAAAAGGATTTTGAGCTTTATTCACTTTTTTAAACACACTGCTATTATTTTTAACACAACTGTACGTATGTCCACACAGAATGTTCTGCATGTTCCTGTAACAAACAGTGTAAGGCTACTTTCGCATATACGTTTTGCTTTTCTGGTATTGAGATCCGGCAGAAGATCTCAATATTTGAGAAAATTGCTTCCCTTTGGCCCCCCATTTATTGTCAATGGGGACAAAACGGAACAGAACGGAGTGTCAATGGGGACAAAACGGAACAGAACGGAGAACGGAGTGCACCAAAATGCATTCCGTTCTGTTTGGTTGCATTCCCATATCACACAGAAAACCAATGCAAGCAGCGGTTTTCTGTCCGGCATGGGAATGAGGAGCAAAACGGCATGGCACTCAATGCAAGTCAATGGTGCCGGATACGTTTTCTCAGACACAATAGAAAATGGTAGAATACAGAAAAGGACGGCTCACCCCTGATTCAGGATGGCAAGGTGCACCAGTCAGATGTCGTACCCCGACCACCAGAAAAGACAATTGTAGTATAAAAAGGATGGGCACTCTTATATCTGGACCACACAGTTAGTAAAGTGACACTTATTTATTAATGACAATAATCAACATTCATAGAAGTTAATAGCAGTACATAAGTATTCTATGCCCTATCTAAAATTATAATATAATTGATATAAAATTGCAATTAAAAAGATAAAACAGATTTTTATATATTTATAAGGATTGACAATGTAGAGAGACTTCAATCCGCTGAAATAGCTGATAAGGTAAGAAGGTCAGGAGATCTGGTAGACCTGCCAGATGTAAAACCAGGTGTGGAACCTAGATCTGTTCCAACTGCCTGTGTGTAGTGGATCAGCTACAACAGTGGTGAAGACCGAATACCGAGTTAGTCCCCAAAGAAATAAATAAATGTGATGTGAAACTAAAAATAGATAATAAAGAATAAAGAAAAACGTGAATATAAATACCCTAGTCAGGGTAGCGCAGTGCAAAAATCAACACTATAAGTTCAGTGTAAAGTGTACATTCATAAAAATATATAATATATTATAATAGTGATTGGAGACCAGCAAAGTTCGATCCTCACACAGCTTTGTGCAATCAACAAGTGTCTCTGGAAGCTTTAAGATGGCAGAAGATTTATAGTATTGAATCCACACAGTTCTTATGGTATAGCACGGGGTTAAAGTCCACCAGGTTTCAGCAGAGACTATCCAAGGTCTGGTATGTCTCAGTGTAACAGGATAATGTTGCAACAGTCAGTATAAATGTAGCAGTATTGATAATGACTTACTTTCAGTGAGTCCTGCCGTCCACCGTGGCGTCCCACGTAATGTAGATAGCAGGGTAAAGGAGTCTTACTGCCGCTTGGGAAGCTTGCAGGATCCGATCTGATATTCTTTAGATCTTCAGTCCTCACTCCAAGCGCTGACTGTGCTGTGCTGTGAATGCAGGCTGTGTTGGCTTGATTGGAATACAGGTCCTTCTCAAAAAATTAGCATATTGTGATAAAGTTCATTATTTTCTGTAATGTACTGATAAACATTAGACTTTCATATATTTTAGATTCATTACACACCAACTGAAGTAGTTCAAGCCTTTTATTGTTTTAATATTGATGATTTTGGCATACAGCTCATGAAAACCCAAAATTCCTATCTCAAAAAATTAGCATATCATGAAAAGGTTCTCTAAACGAGCTATTAACCTAATCATCTGAATCAACTAATTAACTCTAAACACCTGCAAAAGATTCCTGAGGCTTTTAAAAACTCCCAGCCTGGTTCATTACTCAAAACCGCAATCATGGGTAAGACTGCCGACCTGACTGCTGTCCAGAAGGCCATCATTGACACCCTCAAGCAAGAGGGTAAGACACAGAAAGAAATTTCTGAAGGAATAGGCTGTTCCCAGAGTGCTGTATCAAGGCACCTCAGTGGGAAGTCTGTGGGAAGGAAAAAGTGTGGCAGAAAACGCTGCACAACGAGAAGAGGTGACCAGGACCCTGAGGAAGATTGTGGAGAAGGACCGATTCCAGACCTTGGGGGACCTGCGGAAGCAGTGGACTGAGTCTGGAGTAGAAACATCCAGAGCCACCGTGTACAGGCGTGTGCAGGAAATGGGCTACAGGTGCCGCATTCCCCAGGTCAAGCCACTTTTGAACCAGAAACAGCGGCAGAAGCGCCTGACCTGGGCTACAGAGAAGCAGCACTGGACTGTTGCATGTCATTCGGAAATCAAGGTGCCAGAGTCTGGAGGAAGACTGGGGAGAGGGAAATGCCAAAATGCCTGAAGTCCAGTGTCAAGTACCCACAGTCAGTGATGGTCTGGGGTGCCATGTCAGCTGCTGGTGTTGGTCCACTGTGTTTTATCAAGGGCAGGGTCAATGCAGCTAGCTATCAGGAGATTTTGGAGCACTTCATGCTTCCATCTGCTGAAAACGCTTTATGGAGATGAAGATTTCATTTTTCAGCACGACCTGGCACCTGCTCACAGTGCCAAAACCACTGGTAAATGGTTTACTGACCATGGTATTACTGTGCTCAATTGGCCTGCCAACTCTCCTGACCTGAACCCCATAGAGAATCTGTGGGATATTGGGAAGAGAAAGTTGAGAGACGCAAGACCCAACACTCTGGATGAGCTTAAGGCCGCTATTGAAGCATCCTGGGCCTCCATAACACCTCAGCAGTGCCACAGGCTGATTGCCTCCATGCCACGCCGCATTGAAGCAGTCATTTCTGCAAAAGGATTCCCGACCAAGTATTGAGTGCATAACTGAACATAATTATTTGAAGGTTGACTTTTTTTGTATTTAAAAACACTTTTCTTTTATTGGTCGGATGAAATATGCTAATTTTTTGAGATAGGAAATTTGGGTTTTCATGAGCTGTATGCCAAAATCATCAATATTAAAACAATAAAAGGCTTGAACTACTTCAGTTGGTGTGTAATGAATCTAAAATATATGAAAGTCTAATGTTTATCAGCACATTACAGAAAATAATGAACTTTATCACAATATGCTAATTTTTTGAGAAGGACCTGTAGATGTTCCACCTGCAATTCGATCACTCCCTTAGGTAGCTGCACAATAGCTTCAAGGCAGCAGTTCCTTTGTGAGCGCTTCTTTGATCCGGACCAATATAACAAATTTTATAGTTTGTGGTTGTCCGGTTTTAGTCAGCTCCAATATCCTCTACGCCAGACGCGTTTCAAAGGTTTTCTTCCTTCTTCCTCAGTGGCTGCATTGGAACTGACTTACTAGCCGACTTTTTATAGCGGTTTCCTTCCAGCAGAGGCTTGCACAAATACCAAAATGGATCCAGAAAGATCTGGATTCCGCATGTATATTCGCTATATGGTGCGTCAATAGAAAATGGATCCGGCACCCGTTGACTTACAATGGTTTTAATGGTGTATCTGTCATTGCTATTTTAAAGATAATAGATGAACCAGATCCGTTCATAATGGATTCAGACGGTTGTATTATTAAAAACAGAAGCATTTTGCTGATGACCCTAAACAAGAGGTGGGTCCTAACAATCTTTGTATTCTACTGCAGACAGGACAGGCAGGGAGGGTTCTGCTGCAGCCAGTTATGTAAATTACAACCACACACAAGATTATGAAGAGGAGAAGGAAGGACATGACAGAGCTCCTGGAACAAATAGATAAGATTAATTTATAGACTTCTCAGTTTTAATAGTGATATAAGACAAAATAGGATCAAAGTAAAGAGGAAATTAAGTGTTTTATATTCTATTTTTTTCCTGAATTTCTTATAGTCTGTGTTCCTTTAACCCCTTCCCGACAGCCATACTGCTATTTATGTCAACGGTCGGGACTTTAAAGATAGCATTCTCTTCTGAGCAGAGCATGTGCCTTAGCCGCAGCGGACTGTCTGTTGTTTTATACAGCAGGCACCCACAGCTAATGTCCACAATCAGCGGTAATGCCGAGCGTGGACATTTAACACTTCATATGCCATGGTCAATCCTGACCATGGACATCTCAATGCTAAAAAACCAGACTCAAGCACTTTCGGGTGTGCTCCAGCTCCCCTGGCAGGGATCAGGGGAGCCAGAGTGTGTTAGTGGCAGCCCTTGTCCTCTTGTATGACAGGGGGCTGCTGCTTAGTAATTTCTATGGAGCCCCTGCCTGTGCCTGGGCTCCATAGAAGTACAGTAAAATCCTTATTGACTTAAATGCTAATGCATTGGAGTCTATAAGAAAATCAATCCAATGATTGCTTGTTATAGTCCCCTAGGGGATCTATAAAAAAAAAAGTGTAAAAATGTTTAAAAAAAATCTTTTTATGAATAAAAAATATATAAATTGAAATCACTCCCCTTTCCCCAAAACAACAAAACAAAAAAATAAAAAAATACACATCATAGGTATCCTGGCATGCAAAAATGCCCATATTAAAAAAGTATAAAAAATGTAATCCCATAAGGAAAATGGTGAAACGGACAAAATTGTCAAAATGTCCGATTTGTCGTCTTTTGGTCGCTTCTCCTCCCACCAAAAAATTAAGTAAAAAGTAAGCAAAGATGTATACACACCCTAAATAGGTATCACTGAAAATTACAGATCACCCCACAAAAAGTGAGTCTTCACACAGCTCACCACACATAAATACAAAAAAGTTATAGGGGTCAGAATATGGAGACTAAAAGAAAAAAAAAATTAGTATATCATAATAATAATTGACCATATAACCACAGTAGCCACCTTCTTGAGAAACAATTGGCCTTTTTATGTATAAACTCAATAAAACCTAAATAGACAAGCTTATAACATACCATCAGGAGTTAAAACTGTGTAAATCTGGTCTGAAACTCATTTTTCCCTCTTCATCAGCCATAGCACACACTTTCCTCCTCCCTGGACTCATAAATAATGCACAGACCAGGAAGCATACCACTTGGTTGTTGACAGCTACACTAGAGGTGGAACAGAAATTTGCTGAAGGCTGATGTACTGTAACTATTGACAATCTACCGCTGCTAACAGCGTGCAGATAAAATCAGACCACAAATAAACTAATGAGCACTTTGTTATTTTCCCCGTAAACACGGCCTTAACATACTATGAATATGTTCTGATTATATTCTACCTTGTTGCAGTTATGACAAGTAATAGTAACAGAGGTCACTGAATGCCCAGATTTACTGTATCATTGAAGCACATTAGTAATTTGTTTACAGCTTTATCTAACTATATACCTGGAAGCCAAGTTCTTCTTCTTCTATTATTCTCTATACAGAAACAATATAATGAATAATATGGCAAAAAGGCTCTGATACTACCGTACTTTGTTAAAGGCAGGTTTTCACAAGCAGACAACAAAATTCACCCCTATATGAACACCTTCTACGTGCATTGCATCACATAATTTCTGGTGGCTATTGCCTGTGGTGGTCTAGGTCAGGTACGGGTATTAATGTGCACATCCGTAATGGTCTATGTTAGGGCAAGAGTCAATTACATTACAGTTGGTTGTCTAGGATGCTGAAGAGGTTTGCATACACTTCTGGTGATCTCCTGGTTGTTCATTTACAGATGAAGCAGGGGTAACACACACACTTGCAACTCAAATTTATTAACTCATCGCATTTTCTTGAAACAAAAGCCATTGAAAAGCAAATGCTTAACGCATTTAGTTGTATTTAGTTTAGATAACATGTCTCATAAAGCATGTATGTTAACACTGCTACATCCGTACATTAAATAGGTCTGAAATTGCATACTAAATAATTTATACAGCATTTTATAATACATTCATAAATGACCACAAAAAATGGCTTGGTGTTCCTGTCATAAAATATAGCTAGAGCCAGAATGCAGCATCCTGTAGAGTCTAAGGTTTTCTTACAGAGTCATTGTTCTTTCTGAAACATAGAGGGGGTCACAAACATGATACCGTCCCTGTATAAATATATATATATATATATATACAGTACAGACCAAAAGTTTGGACACACCTTCTCATTCAAAGAGTTTTCTTTATTTTCATGACTATGAAAATGGTAGATTCACACTGAAGGCATCAAAACTATGAATTAAAACATGTGGAATTATATACATAACAAAAAAGTGTGAAACAACTGAAAATATGTCATAATCTAGGTTCTTCAAAGTAGCCACCTTTTGCTTTGATTACTGCTTTGCACACTCTTGGCATTCTCTTGATGAGCTTCAAGAGGTAGTCACCTGAAATGGTTTTCACTTCACAGGTGTGCCCTGTCAGGTTTAATAAGTGGGATTTCTTGCCTTATAAATGGGGTTGGGACCATCAGTTGCGTTGCGGAGAAGTCAGGTGGATACACAGCTGATAGTCCTACTGAATAGACTGTTAGAATTTGTATTATGGCAAGAAAAAAGCAGCTAAGTAAAGAAAAATGAGTGGACATCATTACTTTAAGAAATTAAGGTCAGTCAGTCCGTAAAATTGGGAAAACTTTGAAAGTGTCCCCAAGTGCAGTAACAAAAACCATCAAGCGCTACAAAGAAACTGGCTCACATGCGGACCGCCCCAGGAAAGGAAGACCAAAAGTTACCTCTGCTGCGGAGGATAAGTTCATCTGAGTCACCAGCCTCAGAAATCGCAGGTTAACAGCAGCTCAGATTAGAGACCAGGTCAATGCAACACAGAGTTCTAGCAGCAGACACATCTCTAGAACAACTGTTAAGAGGAGACTGTGTGAATCAGGCCTTCATGGTAGAATATCTGCTAGGAAACCACTGCTAAGGACAGGCAACAAGCAGAAGAGACTTGTTTGGGCTAAAGAACACAAGGAATGGACATTAGACCAGTGGAAATCTGTGCTTTGGTCTGATGAGTCCAAATTTGAGATCTTTGGTTCCAACCACCGTGTCTTTGTGCGACGCAGAGAAGGTGAACGGATGGACTATACATGCCTGGTTCCCACCGTGAAGCATGGAGGAGGAGGTGTGATGGTGTGAGGGTGCTTTGCTGGTGACACTGTTGGGGATTTATTCAAAATTGAAGGAATACTGAACCAGCATGGCTACCACAGCATCTTGCAGCGGCATGCTATTCCATCGGGTTTGCATTTAGTTGGACCATCATTTATTTTTCAACAGGACAATGACCTCAAACACACCTCCAGGCTGTGTAAGGGCTATTTGACCATGAAGGGGAGTGATGGGGTGCTGCACCAGATGACCTGGCCTCCACAGTCACCGGACCTCAACCCAATCAAGATGGTTTGGGGTGAGCTGGACCGCAGAGTGAAGGCAAAAGGGCCAACAAGTGCTAAGCATCTCTGGGAACTCCTTCAAGACTGTTGGAAGACCATTTCAGGTGACTACCTCTTGAAGCTCATCAAGAGAATGCCAAGAGTGTGCAAAGCAGTAATCAAAGCAAAAGGTGGCTACTTTGAAGAACCTAGAATATGACATATTTTCAGTTGTTTCACACTTTTTTGTTATGTATATAATTCCACATGTGTTAATTCACTGTGAATCTACAATTTTCATAGTCATGAAAACAAAGAAAACTCTTTGAATGAGAAGGTGTGTCCAAACTTTTGATCTGTACTGTATATAGTAGGGTATATGGTCAGTTGTTGTCCTGGTGAAACAACTCATTGTAGGGATTCGCTCTGGTAGTTGGGATAAGCGGGTGCATGGGATAAGCATCAAATTTGGAAATCTGATTTAGTTTGGGGAAATCATACAGAACCGTAATGTCCCGTCTGGCTTGGGAATCAAGACTATTGGACTGGCCCTTTCACTTTTGGACTTAATTTTATGTCTAGTTGTAGCCTTAGCTGCACTTCTTTTGGGATGGTTTGTCACCGTGCCTTGGGTATCGGGTATGGTTTCAACCGGACTCTGGTCTGAAGCTTAGTGACAATGTCATGTTAGATGATAGAAGTGCGTCCAGGGAGGTCCGAGAACATGTCTGTGTTCCTGCTGATGAACTCCCTGGCCTCTTGAGTCTGTTTAGAGGAGAGGCTTTCAGCACTCTTCAATGTTGAAACTGCTTCCCTTGTATCAGACCGTGGGGCTGGAACCTCTTCACCTAGAAAACCCGGCTGCAGGCTGTCGTCTGTACTGGTCTCCATATCTTTCCAAGGTAAATTCACATGATACACCTGCATCGTCTTTCGCCGCCCTGACTGGTGTACATTGCAGTTTACCTCACCAACTTTTTCAAGATATTAATAGGGCCCCTGCCACCTAGCCAGGAACTTACTGTCAACTGTCGGTACCAGAACCAAAACCTGATCTCCAGGGTAAAGATCCGAACCTGAGCCTGCCAATTATAGACCCTACTCTGGGCTCGCTGGACTGCTTTCATGTGTTCCCTAACAACGGAAACACTGTCTCTATCCACTCTTCAATCTGGGTAACATATTCAATTACTCTTTTATATGGTGTGAGTTGTTGTTCCAACGCCTCTTTAGCTATGTCCAACCGACTGCAAGGATGTCGGCCATATAGCAGTTCAAAGGGCAAAAACCCAGTAGATGCCTGGGGCACCTCTCGCACTGCGAACAGAAGAAGGTCCCAATCCCTCCCATCCTTAGACACCACTCTTTTTAACATGTTTTCTAATGTTTGATTAAACCTTTCTACCAGGCCGTCCGTTTGCGTATGATAAACAGACTTCCGTAGCTGTTTTATCTGAAGTAATTTACAGAGTACAGCTTGAACGGAACCTCGATTATCAAGAGAGGTACCAGGGGTCTACGGAAATGTGGCTGGGGGCTAGTTATCTGGCAGGTTGGGAAAGGCTTACAAAATTCTTCCACCTCTCTGAATACACTGGGCCAGTAAAACCGCTGTAGTATCCGGTCCTGCATTCTCTGCCATCCCAGGTGACCCCCCAAGAACACGTTGGTGAGCTAGCTCCAACACAAGCTTGCGTTACACCTTGGGCACCACCAGCTGTTCAACATGGTTTACCTGATACAGCATCTTCTGATGAACCACAAAACGGGGAAACATCACCGGTTGTTGAGGTTCACCATCAACTATTACAACATTTTCCCAGGCCCGAGATAGTGTTGGTCCCGGTGCTGTGCTGTACCAAAATTTTCACCGGAGACGTTGAGATCTGCCAACTCAGGACCCAGCGGCAAATACTCCACGTCTCCCACCATTGCACTCAGAGGGATTGTCTCCCCCTCTTCCACCGAAGTGGCAGCCACCCCTACTGCTGACCCTTCGGTCTCAGGTTCCAAGGGTTCTGGACTCCTCCTGAGCAAGGCCACTCTACTGGG